>NC_088217.1:82042103-82342103 GCF_036934945.1 Oncorhynchus masou masou | reverse complement strand
CACCAGGCTTCCTGTGCATGTCCTCGGCCCAGTACCACCAGTGCCAGCACCACGCATCAGGCCTACAGTGCGCCTCGCCTCTTCAGCGCTGCCGGAGCCTTTCTCCTCTCCTGCGCTGCCGGAGTCTCCCGTCTGTTCAGCGCAGCCAGAGCCTTCCTCCTCTACAGCGCTGCTGGAGTCTCCCGCCTGTTTAGCGCAGCCAGAGCCTTCCTCCTCTACAGCACTGCTGGAGTCTCCTGCCTGTTCAGCGCAGCCAGAGCTGCCAGCCTGCATGGAGCAGCCAGAGCTGTCAGCCTGCATGGAGCAGCCAGAGCTGTCAGCCTGCATGGAGCAGCCAGAGCTGCCAGTCTGCATGGAGCAGTCAGAGCTGCCAGTCTGCATGGAGCAGCCAGAGATGTCAGCCTGCATGGAGCAGCCAGAGATGTCAGCCTGCATGGAGCAGCCAGAGCTGTCAGCCTGCATGGAGCAGCCAGAGCTGCCAGTCTGCATGGAGCAGCCAGAGCTGCCAGTCTGCATGGAGCAGCCAGAGCTGCCAGTCTGCATGGAGCAGCCAGAGCTGACAGTCTGCATGGAGCAGCCAGAGCTGTCAGTCTGCAAGGAGTTGCCAATCTGCAAGGAGCTGCCAGTCTGCAAGGAGCTGCCAGTCTGCAAGGAGCTGCCAGTCTGCAAGGAGCTGCCAGTCTGCAAGAAGCCGCCAGAGCTGTCAGTCTACATGGAGCAGCCAGAGCTGCCAGTCTGCAAGGAGCTGCCAGTCTGCAAGGAGCTGCCAGTCTGCAAGAAGCCGTCAGAGCTGTCAGTCTACATGGAGCAGCCAGAGCCGCCAGTCAGCATGGAGCAGCCAGATCCGTCAGTCTGCCAGGATCCGCCAGTCAGCCGGACTCTTCCAGATCTGCCAGTCAGCTGGACTATTCCAGATCTGCCAGTCAGCCAGACTCTTCCAGATCTGCCAGTCAGCCAGACTCTTCCAGATCTGCCAGTCAGCCAGACTCTTCCAGATCTGCCAGTCAACCAGACTCTTCCAGATCTGCCAGTCAACCAGACTCTTCCAGATCCGCCAGTCAACCAGACACTTCCAGATCCGCCAGTCAGCCAGGATCTGCCAGAATCGCCAGCCAGGATCTGCCGGATCCAACTACCTGCATGAGCTTCCTCTCAGTGCTGAGCTTCCTCTCAGTGCTGGGCTTCCTCTCAGTGCTGGGCTTCCCCTCAGTGCTGAGCTTCCCCTCAGTGCTGAGCTTCCTCAGTCCCGAGCTGCCCCTCAGTCCCGAGCTGACCCTCAGTTCCGAGCTGCCCCTCAGTCCAGTGGGGTTCTGGGTGAGGATTACTAGGCCATGGTCGGCGGCGAGGGTGGACTATCCTAGGACGCGAGGAGGAGGGACTAAGACATTAATAGAGTGGGGTCCACGTCCCGCGCCGGAGCCGCCACCATGGACAGACGCCCACCCGGACCCTCCCTATTGTTTTGATGTGCGTCCAGGAGTCCGCACCTTCGGGGTGGGGGGGGTTCCGTCACGCCCTGGTCAAAATATATTATGTTTGTCTTCATTTATTTGGTCAGGCCAGGGTGTGATATGGGTTTTTGTGGTGTGTTTTGTCTTGGGGGTGTATAGCACAGTCTATGGCTGCCTGAGGCAGTTCTCAATCAGAGTCAGGTGATTATCGTTGTCTCTGATTGGGAACCATATTTAGGCAGCCATATTCTTTGAGTATTTCGTGGGTGATTGTTCCTGTCTCTGTGTTTGTCGTCACCAGATAGGCTGTATAGGTTTTCACGTTCCGTTTGTTGTTTTGTATAGTAAGTTATTTCATGTCGAGTCATTTCATTAAAGAACATGAGTAACCACCACGCTGCATGTTGGTCCGCTTCTCCTTCAACAGACGAACGCCGTTACAGTAAGGGGATAAAGAATATGTACATAAAGATATATGAATGAGTGATGGTACAGAGCAGCATAGGCAAGATACAGTAGATGGTATCGAGTACAGTATATACCTATGAGATGAGTATGTAAACAAAGTGGCATAGTTAAAGTGGCTAGTGATACATGCATTACATAAAGATGCAGTAGATGATGTAGAGGACAGTATATACGTATACATATGAGATGAATAATGTAGGGTATGTAAACATTATATTAGGTAGCATTGTTTAAAGTGGCTAGTGATATATTTTACATAATTTCCCATCAATTCCCATTATTAAAGTGGCTGGAGTTGAGTCAGTGTGTTGGCAGCAGCCACTCAATGTTAGTGGTTGCTGTTTAACAGTCTGATGGCCTTGAGATAGAAGCTGTTTTTCAGTCTCTCGGTCCCAGCTTTGATACACCTGTACTGACCTCGTCTTCTGGATGATAGCGGGCTGAACAGGCAGTGGCTCGGGTGGTTGTTGTCCTTGATGATCTTTATGGCCTTCCTGTAACATCGGGAGGTGTAGGTGTCCTGGAGGGCAGGTAGTTTGACCCCCGGTGATGCGTTGTGCAGACCTCACTACCCTCTGGAGAGCCTTACGGTTGTGGGCAGAGCAGTTGCCGTACCAGGCGGTGATACAGCCTGCCAGGATGCTCTCGATTGTGCATCTGTAGAAGTTTGTGAGTGCTTTTGGTGACAAGCCGAATTTCTTCAGCCTCCTGAGGTTGAAGAGGCACTGCTGCGCCTTCTTCACGATGCTGTCTGTGTGGGTGGACCAATTCAGTTTGTCTGTGATGTGTATGCCGAGGAACTTAAAACTTACTACCCTCTCCACTACTGTTCCATCGATGTGGCTGTTTTGTGTGCAAACGTGCTCGTGCAGGCCTGTGCCGCATTTTGACAACAAACACCAGAGATGTACAGCTAGCCTAGCTCAGGCATCTGATTAAGACAGATCGGACCCATCTGTGGTACCAAACTACAGCAGAATAACACGCGTCTCCTCCAGCCATCCAATCTAGTTGAGGAAGAAGTGCATGTTGCCTAAATTAACCTAGAACTAAAGTTTTGCGTAATTGGTCCGATGCTCGATTAAATTCTGGGTCCATACGTGTTAAGAGAAGAGCGAGAAAGAACATCGGAACCCTTTCCTTAATTCAAAAGATGCTAATGCCTGCGACATTGGAATTTCTCCAAATAACCAGTGACGATTGTACACATACCATTGTATCATGACATATCTACGGGACCATTTATGTTTGCGTAGTCTGTCCACAAGAGATTACCATAAGGGATACTTGTTACATATACACGATGAGGATTTACTGAGTACGGGGTACTTACTGCTTAATAAACTTCACTTCAATTTCCTCCAAACAGGACACATGACATACCTGTGATAAAATAACCATGAGGAGGATTTACTGAGTACGGTAACATGCACACAATAATGCAATTATTGTGGATAGTCAGATTCATATAATAGTTCGATTAAAACGTTTACATGCTCTGCAAGAAAAAAAATCCCTAATAATCTGGTTTAAATAGACACATCTGAAATCAGGCTAAATGATGGCACTGATAAATGCAGAAAATCGCCATATCAAAATAAACGTTTTACCACAGCGACCATGCTATTTTTGGGAAGCATATAGCGTGTATGTGAAAACTACTTCTAAGACGTATACATTCAGTTGTTCCGAACTCACTTCACTCGCCCTATAGAGGGCTCGTCTGATGCTAGCACGTGCGCAGATTAATCCGCTGGAACGCCGATTAGTGTTTATATGTCCTAATTATTTGAAAAATTAATCAGAAAACCAGGTATTTTAGTCGTCGTATGCTTACTTCGATTTTGACCATACGACGATTAAGAAAAGCAGAGTAAGGTGTTTACATGACTATTGCCATACTCGGCCTTCTGCCATAATCAGTTAATATCCAATTATTACTGTACTATGTGAACGTACTACCTGGTACGGTACGTAGCAGCCTTTGTGTGTCCAGTACTGTTATTCACAGATGGAGGCAGTCTCTTCAGGTATGCTCCACACAACCTGTGCTGAGTTAAGGAAGATTTTCAACTAATAGCAAACCAAACAAGGCCTGAGTCAGCTGGTGAATGGACGTGCTTAGCGACGGAGGTAAAATTCCTCCTTAATTCCACATAATCATGCAGCCCCAATTGACAGCTGTTATTGGCTAATGGTATCACTGTTTAGCAGTGGTGTAAAGTACTTAAGTAAAAATACTTTAAAGTACTACTTAAGTTGTTTTTTGGGGTATCTTTGCTTTATTATTTATATTTTTGACTACTTTTACTTTTACTCCACTACATTCCTAAATAAAATAATGTACTTTTTACTCCATACATTTTCTCTGACACCCAAAAGTACTCATTACATTTTGAATGCTTAGCAGGACAGTAAACTGGTCCAATTAACACACTTATCAAGAGAAAATTCCTGGTCATCCCTACTACCTGATCTGGCAGACTCACAAACGTTAATGCTTTTTTTAAAATGTTGTAATTATAATTCTCGTTTACTTGTGTAGTGGACATTTCCTGTATTTACCAAGTCATGAGAGCAAACCACCACACAAGTCAGAGTTATCATAAAGTCCATCTTTAATTATTATGAGCTCCATCACAACCCTGTGACTCTCAGATCAATTCAGTGTCTATAAATGTCACGCCCTGGTTGAGGTATTTTGTGTTTATCTTCATTTATTTGGTCAGGCCAGGGTGTGGAATGGGGTTTTTGTATGTGGTGTGTTGGTATTGGGTTTGTAGTTTAGTGGGGTGTTCTAGTTAAGTCTATGGCTGTCTGAAGTGGTTCTCAATCAGAGGCAGGTGTTTATCGTTGTCTCTGATTTGGAACCATATTTAGGCAGACATATTCTTTGTGTGTTTCGTGGGTGATTGTCCTTAGTGTCCTTGTTCCTGTATCTGTGTTAGTTTACACTAGTATAGGCTGTTTCGGTTTTCGTTACGTTCTTTGTTTTGTAGTGTTTGTATTTAGATTCGTGTTACGTTTTGTTCATTAAGCATGGATCGCAATCTACACGCTGCATTTTGGTCCGACTCTCTTTCACCGCATGAAAACCGTTACAATAAATGAATTCTCTGAGCGTGCTTACACATTGCAACTTAGATCCTTTATAGCAAAGACACACATAGCCAGACAGCATTGGCTATAAATTATCATTCAGCTTTGTCTCCTAAACTATGTTCTTATCTCGCTCTTGGTACCACTCATGACCAAAAACAAAACCTCATCCACTAGCATATATCAAATACACCCCTCCTGGACAAGATCACAGAGACACAGTGACTGGCACACAGACATTGTGGAGCCAAGAGATAATTGGTTCCCCTCAATCATCCCTTCACATGGTTTAAAATATATGTTTACATATGAAGACAAGCTATACCTCCACCTTTCTGTGGCCCAAGTAACTAAACCCTGACAGTGAACAGATAACTGCAAACGGCCAACAGTATTATCCAAAAGAAGACATTCTAATGACAAATATCTCACATAAGCATGCAATAAAATAAATAAAACATTTTATTTATAAATGTTACCTAAAGAATTCTGATTCTGCTACGACACTTGTCTTTTTATTTAAAAAATCGTGTTAAACAAAGCACCAACTAAAAAATACATTTTTATCATTCATGTCTGAGTGTTGGAGAGTACCCTTGGCTATCCGTAAATAAGTAAAAAATAGAACATTGTGCCGTCTGGTTTGGCTAATATAAGGAATTTGAAATGATTTATACTTTTACTTTTGATACTTAAGTATATATTTAGCAATTGCATTTAATTTTGATACTTAAGTACATTTGAAACCAGACTTTTACTTAAGTAGTATTTTATTGGGTGACTCACTTTTACTTGAGTCGTTTTCTATGAAGGTATCTTTACTATTACTCAAGTATGACAATTGGGTACTTTTTCCACCACTGCTGTTTGATATTCATTCATTATTTATCCAAATTAC
Organism: Oncorhynchus masou masou; assembly: GCF_036934945.1. NCBI lineage: Eukaryota > Metazoa > Chordata > Actinopteri > Salmoniformes > Salmonidae > Oncorhynchus > Oncorhynchus masou. Next base: position 82,336,187 of record NC_088217.1, on the reverse strand, counting down.
ATAATGTATTTGTTATGCTGATATTGTTAAAGGTAAGGAAGACATTCACGGAGGACATTATATCTAGCCTTGACCTGTGCGTCAGGTTTGATGTATTTTTATATTGAAGAGCAATACACTTTTTATTGGAGGTGCAAAAAGCCACATACATCATTATCCATAGAAACCCAGTTCCATATCATAGTCTGTGTGCCTAAATAATGAAATAAAAAACTTGCACTTGCTTTTTTTTTTTTTTTTTTTACAAAATGCTCTGCGGTTTCCAATCCTAGTGTTATTGTCAAAGCATAAACACATTTTTATTTTTTTACCAGCTGTACATATTGATAGCAGAAGGAGGAGATGCGCTCTTATTGCCACTGTCAGACTCCTCTCCTTCCCTTGGCAGTATTGTGTGTCAGAAGACAGGATGCCCAATATTCTCACTCCAGAGACATTTCTTTGTGGCCTGTCCAGATCATCCTGGAATGTCTTTTTAAAGACTTCTGCTTCGTTCCTTGAGGGGGAGAAAACACACTTCCCAGAATACATTTTTATTTTCTAAATGTACAGTATTCTCCCGGCTTCTGCTTGTATGTTTGCCGTGCAGAGGTGGAAGGGAAGTTGATATATTCAAGTTGAAATTCAAAGATTAAACTTAAAACTGACAATATCTCGGTAAGAGTACAAACATCATATGGATAGAAGAAGGGATTTAATATGCGTATGGTTATTTGTTTGATGCATCCAGAGTTATGTCACTGGGCTTACAAATGTGTTGGTGAAAGACATCTAGTAACCTGGTGCCCGACACAAGGAAAAGTGTTCTGAAATGGAGTGGGAGAGATTGGTTTTGTGACATGGGTTGTGTGTGTGTGAGAACCGCTTGTGTTTGTTTTGCTCTGAGCCCCCTGAGCACTAAGGAGCATCTGCAGCCCCTTTTCTTCATGTGCCTCATGTATCTCACCCTCTCTCTATCACTAATTCATTGGGATAATGAATTAACAATTCACCATTGCTCATTTTCCTGTTATAGGCCTGTTTTCTCATTGCAAGATGACCTGGTTTGAAAACAGTACTTTAGTGGGTTTCTGAAGGACCCCAAAAAACTGTCTGAGTTATATCAACAGCAAGAGATACTAGTTCTGGTCCACATTTTGTCACAATTGTCTTCATCAGGCGTCACAAACCTGAGAACATTGTGTAGAAATTATTTTGGAGTCTGTGAAAGATTTATGGTATGTCTACAGCCTAGTCTGAGTACCCAAAATACATGTTTTCAGATGAGACGAATAATCTATTTTCACAAAAATATCTCCAGCCTAGTCTGAGTAGAAAATGCATGGTTTCAGATGAGATGAATCATCTCTTTTAACAAAAGTATCATTGCATTCACACTAAATTGTCTTCCCTAGGTATTGCTATTGTTATATATTTAGATTTTATATATATATTGCTATTGTTATATATTTAGATTTTATATATATATATATATATATATATATATATATATATATATATATATATATATATATATAAAAATCTAAATATATAACAATAGCAATACCTAGAGAAGACAATTTAGTGTGAATGCAATGATACTTTTGTTAAAATAGATGATAGTTGAATAGTTGAATGTGCTGACAACAAAAATCACACAAGAATTATCAATGGAAATCAAATTTATCAACCCATGGAGGTCTGGATTTGGAGTCACACTCAAAATTAAAGTGGAAAACCACACTACAGGCTGATCCAACTTAAAATGAGGCTCAGTAGTGTGTATGGCCTCCACGTGCCTGTATGACCTCCCTACAATGCCTGGGCATGCTCCTGATGAGGTGGCGGATGGTCTCCTGAGGGATCTCCTCCCAGACCTGGACTAAAGCATCCGCCAACTCCTGGACAGTCTGTGGTGCAACGTGGTGTTGGTGGATGGATCGAGACATGATGTCCCAGATGTGCTCAATTGGATTCAGGTCTGGGGAACGGGCGGGCCAGTCCATAGCATCAATGCCTTCCTCTTGCAGGAACTGCTGACACATGGAGGGCTGTGCTCGCCAGAGAAAATAGCACCCCACACCATGACTGACCCACCGCCAAACCAGTCATGCTGGAGGACGTTGCAGGCAGCAGAACGTTCTCCCTTGGCGTCTCCAGACTCTGTCACATCTGTCACATGTGCTCAGTGTGAACCTGCTTTCATCTGTGAAGAGCACGGGACGCCAGTGGCGAATTTGCCAATCTTGGTGTTCTCTGGCAAATGCCAAACGTCCTGCATGTTGTTGGGCTGTATACCACCCTCATGGAGTCTGTTTCTGACCGTTTGAGCAGACACATGCACATTTGTGGCCTGCTGGAGGTCATTTTGCAGGGCTCTGGCAGTGCTCCTCCTGCTCCTCCTTGCACAAAGGCGGAGGTAGCAGTCCTGCTGCTGGGTTGTTGCCCTCCTACGGCCTCCTCCACGTCTCCTGATGTACTGGCCTGTCTCCTGATGTACTGGCCTGTCTCTGGACACTACGCTGACCGACACAGCAAACCTTCTTGCCACAGCTCGCATTCAATTGCCATCCTGGATGAGCTGCACTACCTGAGCCACTTGTGTGGGTTGTAGACTCCGTCTCATGCTAACACTAGAGTGAAAGCACCGCCAGCATTCTAAAGTGACCAAAACATCAGCCAGGAAGCATAGGAACTGAGAAGTGGTCAGTGGTCACCACCTGCAGAACTACTTCTTTACTGGGGGTGTCTTGCTAATTGCCTATAATTTCCACCTGTTGTCTATTCCATTTGCACAACAGCATGTGAAATTTCTTGTCATTCAGTGTTGCTTCCAAAGTGGACAGTTTGATTTCACAGAAGTGTGATTGACTTGGAGTTACATTGTGTTGTTTAAGTGTTCCCTCTATTTTTTTGAGCAGTGTACATATACAGTGGGGAGAACAAGTATTTGAAACAATGCCGATTTTGCAGGTTTTCCTACTTACAAAGCATGTAGAGGTCTGTAATTTTTATCATAGGTACACTTCAACTGTGAGAGACAGAATCTAAAACAAAAATCCAGAATATTAGTTTCTGCATTTCTGATGTATCAAATACTTACGTCATGCAATAAAATGCAAATTAATTACTTAAAAATCATACAATGTGATTTTCTTTATTTTTGTTTTAGATTCCGTCTCTCACAGTTGAAGTGTACCTATGATAAACATTACAGACCTCTACATGCTTTGTAAGTAGGAAAACCTGCGAAATCGCAGTGTATCAAATACTTGTTCTCCCCACTGAAAATATATATATATATATATATATACATTGACTATATGAACACCTTCCTAATATTGAGTTGCATTCCCCCATTATGCCCTCAGAACAGCCTCAATTCGTCAGGGTATGAACTCTACAAGTTGTTGAAAGCGTTCCACAGGGATGCTGGCCCATGTTGACTCCAATGCTTCTCACAGTTGTGTCAAGTAGGCTGGATGTCCTTTGGGTGGTGGACCATTCTTGATACACATGGGAAACTGTTGAGTGTGAAAAACCCTGCAGCGTTGCAGTTCTTGACACAGACCGGTGCTCCTGGCACCCACTAGCATACCCCGTTCCATTCAAAGGCACTTGCGTTTTTTGTCTTGCCCATTCACTCTGTGAATGGCACACATACACAATCCATCACAATTGTCTCAAGGCTTAAAAATCCTTATTTAACCTGTCTCTTCCCCTTCGTCTACACTGATTGAAGTGGATTTAACAAGTGACATCAATATGGGATCATAGATTTCACCTGGATTCACCTGTTCAGTCTATGTCATGGAAAGAGCAGGTGTCCTTAATGTTTTGTACACTCAGTGTATTGTAGCATTGTAATGATGTATTGATGTTGATTGTTTTCTGCCCAGGGATTACAGTTGAAAATGAGCTATCAAGCTAAATCTGGTGAAATGACATGTTGTACATGGTCCCTGGCAAATAAATGAATAAATAAATAAGCTGAGAACATTCAAGATTGTTTTGGAGTCTGTGGAAGCAGGTATCTCTCTGACTATCACCATCTTGCTGCTTTCTCCTGCTGACAGAGAAATTAACCATTCAACATAGAGGGAGAGCTGTTCACCTTGGAAAGGATAATGGCCACCTGGGCACCGGGTTGGTGATCGGGGTCGTGTACCTGCCCTGGGTGAGTCTCGATGTATCTCTCATTGGCTTTCCTTCCCTCCCTCATTCCGACTAACCTCTTCTCCTCCAATATCATCTTTAATTCCTCTCTGGATCTTTAATTCACTCTCTGGGAACAAGTTAGCTGATAGACTGATTCAGACAAGGGAGCGCGTTAGAGCCTGTAATGCAGTTTTTGGCAGGAGGAGGCCTGGCATTCATTACACTAGTCGTTCTTTATTTAGGAGCAGCTTCATCAGCAGCTCCTGTCATTTAAGGACAAAAGCAGTCCAGTTTAAACAGGAGGAGGAGGGCATGGACAGACAGGAGGGCATGGACAGACACAGAGGCTGAAGCAAGGGGAGTGAAGCTGGGGCTGGGGAGAGTGCCAGACAGCCAGGGACGGAACAACAACATTCCCATTTCACCTCATCTCTCTCTTTCTATCTCTGTGATAAATAGAGGATCTGTCATCGTACCGGCTCTTGACCCCATTGTTGTCGTCACATTCGCCCCGCTGTACTAGCCCGTCCTGCTGTGTTCTGATAGGATTATGAAATTTATCAAACAATGAATTAGGGCCCTTGTAACGTTCGTCGTTGGGAGAAAGAGAGGAGGACCAATGCGCAGCGTGGTAAGTGTTCATAGCTTTTAATTAATCACGTACTAGAACACTGAACAAAAACAATAAATAACAAAAGAACATTCCCGTAAGGTGAAAGACAAAAACACTAAACAGGAAATAAGCACCCACAACTCAAAAGTGAAACCAGGCTACCTAAGTATGGTTCTCAATCAGGGACAACGATTGAGAGCTGTCTCTAATTGAGAACAATACCAGGCCAAACACAGAAATCCCAAATCATAGAAAAAAGAACATAGACAACCCACCCAACTCACACCCTGACCATACTAAAACAAAGACTTAACAAAGAACTATGGTCAGAACGTGACAGCCCTAAATGAGGGTATACACAGGAATGAGGTGCAGTCGCCACATACCACCTCAGCCACGCTCAAGGTCCTAAATTATATCTTAACCGCCATCGATAAGAAACATTACTGTGCAGCCGTGTTCATTGATCTGGCCAAGGCTTTCGACTCTGTCAATCACCACATCCTCATCGGCAGACTCGACAGCCTTGGTTTCTCAAATGATTGCCTCGTCTGGTTCACCAACTACTTCTCTGATAGAGTTCAGTGTGTCAAATCGGAGGGTCTGCTGTCCAGACCTCTGGCAGTGTCTATGGGGGTGCCACAGGGTTCAATTCTTGGACCGATTCTCTTCTCTGTATACATCAATGAGGTCGCTCTTGCTGCTGGTGAGTCTCTAATCCACCTCTACGCAGACGACACCATTCTGTATACTTCTGGCCCTTCTTTTGACACTTTGTTAACAACTCTCCAGGCAAGCTTCAATGCTATACAACTCTCCTTCCGTGGCCTCCAATTGCTCTTAAATACAAGTAAAACTAAATGCATGCTCTTCAACCGATCACTACCCGCACCTGCCCGCCAGTCCAACATCACTACTCTGGACGGCTCTGACTTAGAATACGTGGACAACTACAAATACTTAGGTGTCTGGTTAGACTGTAAACTCTCCTTCCAGACCCATATCAAATATCTCCAATCCAAAGTTAAATCTAGAATTGGCTTCCTATTTCGCAACAAAGCATCCTTCACTCATGCTGCCAAACATACTCTTGTAAAACTGACCATCCTACCAATCCTCGACTTTGGCGATGTCATTTACAAAATAGCCTCCAATACCCTACTCAACAAATTGGATGCAGTCTATCACAGTGCAATCCGTTTTGTCACCAAAGCCCCATATACTACCCACCATTGCGACCTGTACGCTCTCGTTGGCTGGCCCTCGCTTCATACTCTCCGCCAAACCCACTGGCTCCATGTCATCTACAAGACCCTGCTCGGTAAAGTCCCCCCTTATCTCAGCTCGCTGGTCACCATAGCATCTCCCGCCTGTAGCACACGCTCCAGCAGGTATATCTCTCTAGTCACCCCCAAAACCAATTCTTTCTTTGGCCGCCTCTCCTTCCAGTTCTCTGCTGCCAATGACTGGAACGAACTACAAAAAGCACTGAAACTGGAAACACTTATCTCCCTCACTAGCTTTAAGCACCAACTGTCAGAGCAGCTCACAGATTACTGCACCTGTACATAGCCCACCTATATTTTAGCCCAAACAACTACCTCTTTCCCTACTGTATTTAATTAATTTATTTATTTTGCTCCTTTGCACCCCATTATTTTTATTTCTACTTTGCACATTCTTCCATTGCAAATCTACCATTCCAGTGTTTTACTTGCTGTATTGTATTTACTTTGCCACCATGGCCTTTTTTTGCCTTTATCTCCCTTATCTCACCTCATTTGCTCACATCGTATATAGACTTGTTTATACTGTATTATTTACTGTATGTTTGTTTTACTCCATGTGTAACTCTGTGTCGTTGTATGTGTTGAACTGCTTTGCTTTATCCTGGCCAGGTCGCAATTATAAATGAGAACTTGTTCTCAACCTGCCTACCTGGTTAAATAAAGGTGAAATAAATAAAAATAATACCGTGTTGATATGCTGAATGTTTGATGTTCCAGGTTTAGCTGGCTGTGCATACAGAGAAGGAAAAGCATGCATGTTGGAATACGGTCCTCATCATTTCTGAATTGTGGCTTGTATGGGAAGTCAATATTAGATTTTCAGTTAATTAAAGTGTTTTATTGATTTCAAAGGATGTAGAAGTTGTGTTAAATATATCAGGCGTGTCTAATATTAGAGTCGACAGTGTCAATCTTCATAGGGAGGCATAACTCTGTTGACATTGAAATAAACAAGGCTATTTCAGGAAACCGGCAGGGATCTGTAGTAGTAGTAGGAGTGTATTCCAGGTATTCCAGTCACATTCATCTTGCATGCTGTATTCTGTATTCACTGAGTGCCTGTGTTTGAAATTGGAGTCCTGGTGACAGTCCTAGAGGATCATCACGTAATATATAGACTGCAGTCCTGGTGACAGTCCTTCTAGAGGATCATCACGTTATATATAGACTGGAGTCCTGGTGACAGTCCTTCTAGAGGATCATCACGTTATATATATAGACTGGAGTCCTGGTGACAGTCCTAGAGGTTCATCACATTATATATAGACTGGAGTTCTGGTGACAGTCCTCCTAGAGGATTATCACGTTATATATAGACTGGAGTCCTGGTGACAGTCCTTCTAGAGGATCATCACATTATATATAGACTGGAGTCCTGGTGACAGTCCTTCTAGGGGATCATCACATTATATATAGACTGGAGTCCTGGTGACAGTCCTAGAAGATCATTACATTATATATAGACTGGTGTCCTGGTGACAGTCCTTCTAGAGCAGAGATGGGCAACTGGCAGCCCGCCCAGTTTTGATGGCCATCAGATCAACTCCCCCCCCAAAGACAAATTAATAATTATTATTTACTTACTGTTGCGAGTTAGAATAGTAGAAAACACAAGGTGCAAAATCGAAATGTGGTTGTGCATCAGCAGTTTCTCTCTTGTTATGTCAGTCTATGATAGTCAGTCAATTATCCATGTCAGCTAACATTTTAGTTAGTTTAGCGGCCAGGTATCTAAACTTGTCATCATTGTCGAATTACCGTCCGGGGGGCCACCATTGATTTTGTTAGTCAGTCTCACTCAGATATCATATTAAAAACTGCAAACATTTCTCTCCACCTTATGGCAAAATGTGTAAAACTGCAGGTAATGGGGGATCACGTGACCCTTGAACGAGATGGCCGCATGAACTAAGAGCTCCGCACAAGTAGTTTCCAGTTCCTAACCTTACCTCCACTTCAAGTTTAAACTCCTTCAGCTTTAGTAAAAAAAGTAATGGCGGCTACAAAAGGTGACACTTGTAATAAACATATTAAACGCATGTAATAACGCATTCACTGACTGTTGTGTGTCTGTGGCCTAACCATGCAATTGTGGCTTGCACACTGTGTCATAACCCTACCCTCAAATCTGTCCTTCTGTAGATACTAATCACACTGGTACAACCCTGTACGGGTGGCTGACTGAGATAACACATATACTGAACATATACACTGAAATTCCTAAAATACAAACACCCGACGACCCCCATCGGGATGGACTCCAAAGACAAAGAACTCTGTCGAGAACCAATGGGATACGGACACCAGGCTGGGGGGGACTGTCTATCACCTACAAGCAACCTACCAGAAGCCAGGACTACCAGAATCTACCTACGTCATTTTAATGTATTAAAAGGACTGCACATCATGTTTCGGCCTCTTTTTCCAAAAGTTCCATAAGAACTAGACGAAGGAGCCGTGCAGCACGTTTTGCCAGACATCATTACGCATTGAATAAACGGTCTTTTATTATAACTTATCCGCCTTGTCCAGAGTCTCAACTTGATCTCATTTCCCATATACTTATTCATCAACAAATGGTAGCAGAGGATGGTTTAAACCCATGAATTCGGTCCATAGAGAGTTGATGAGAGAAAAGACAAGTTGACGACAGATTCAAAGGACGGGCGACCTGTCTGAAAGGAGCCATCAGGGATTCAACTCGCCTCAGGAAAACTGATCCAAGAGCTCGACAAATATAAGGTAAGCAGAACCTGTTAAATCAAAATCTGCATATTATATTATAGTCAATATCCCAAATTATGATCAGTAGTACTGAGGCGTGAGTATGAATTGCTGTTAAATTTATGAAAAAATTATCCGATAACCAAAGGCATTGCGTAATGATATCTGTGCAAATATATTGTCAAATCTTATTCATATAGTCTGGCACTAGTGGATGTGGCGATCAACTGGGTGAAACAGTGAGGAATTTGATGACTTAGTGAAATGAAATGTGAATGAGATGATGAAATGTTTTGTTAATTGATAGAGACGTATTAAGCAGGACTGGGACTAGTGGAGTTGACATCCCACTAGGAGAATCAGTTAATAAGTTAAGAATTGGACAAGGAGTGAAGGAATTAAACCTGATCTCCCCAGATTAATGTCACTGATTGACCGTTTCATGAGACCGAGTGATACCGACCACCGACTCTAAATTTGACCGCCGAGTCAAAAGTTTGGGCGGGGGCGTGCGGCCGCCGTGCTGTGTAACAAATTGATTTTTGTTCCCTTGGTGCTGTTGGTGTTGCCTAGAATTAATTTGACAAATATTACAGAAGGCATTTGAATGCATTGTCATTGACCCAAAAGTAGGCGTTTGGGACACTAGCAATTGGCCAGGCAGTAGAAGTGTGTGAAGTTGTAGAATTACTCCAATAAACTACCCTAGACGCATAATTATCTCGCGAATATCCCTTTTCAATATTTTAATACAGTCTACTCCAATAAACTACCCTAGACGCATAATTATCTCGCGAATATCCCTTTTCGATAGTATAGTAATTCTACAAAGCTCTTTGTGCACGAGGGTGAGACAAAAGAGAGAAGTTTGTGTCGGCACCAGGAATACATCGCTGGTTTCGACCAAGCGATGGGCTAAGTGCACGAAGATAGCTATAGGACCCAGACATAGTGCATCGTCAATATGGCCTCAATTACCGTTCCCAAACTCAGATTCAACGAATATTTAGATCAGAGAATAGAGGAAAAGATAGTGAGGCAGAAAGAAATAGGAGCCATTTATTCAAGAAGAAAGGAACAAAAGAGAGAAAGAGAGAGAGAGCGGAGGCTGAGCTGAGAATAGGCACATGGGCAGAGGAGACAAAGAGGACACGTCCATACAAGAAACCTGATATGATGGGTGTGCTTGCTGGGGCCTCAGCTGACGTCACAGAAGGCACAATCAACAACCACAACACACCACCACCCCCTTTTCACTACAACCACCCAGGACCTCAGCAACAGCCAGCATACAACCACCCAGAATCTAGCCACATGCAGCAGGAGCAGCAAGATTACAACCAACCACAGTTTCAAGGTATGGCAGGGAACACCATGCCCTGGCCATAAAAGATGCCCACACTGTCTGAAACCCAAGAAGTGTACTGGCTAAAATGCCTACCCACAGGGCCTACCACCCCTCACATCCAGTTTAAGTTCAACCAACTGACAGCTCAAATCTACACTCTGCACCCATACAAGACTCCCCAAGCTGAGATCCATTGCACACTCAATGCAACAGAAACCGATGACTGCCCCTAAACTGAAGACTGGGACGAAGACATGATGCACCTGACCCCACCTATCAGGTGTTGTACCATTGTGTGTGGCCCAGAGGGGGTGGCAGCACCGGTCATCCTACGATCAAGGAACCTCCATGCACCCCTGGCCTGGACGGCTGAAGCATTAACAGCCATAGCACTCCTGAAAACAGATCTATCAGCGGCAGCAGCTCTGACTGCACCTGACTACAAGAACAAGTTCCATTTGGATGTTTCTGAAAAGGAAGGATTCACCTCATCCGTCCTATTCCAGAAACAAGAGGGGGAGAGAAGGGTCTTGATGTACTACTCTTCCAAACTTGACCACATTGAGGTAGGACAGACAACATGCTCCAGATACGTTGTTGCAGTAGCAAAAGCTATTGAAAAAAAACAGCTCACCTCATGATGTCACCCTTCAATCAGCCATCATCCCTCAACCTGCACCTGCCCAAATTAGCTGAAATCATCGGATTGCCGCAGGCCCTCATCAGAGGAAAAGGAAAGACTGTGAATATCTATACAGACTCGGCACATGCCCATGGAGCAGTTCATATGGATGGACCACAATGGGTGAGGCGCAACTTCACCACCACCGGGAACCTTCCAATCAAACACAAGGCACAGATGAAAAAACTGATTGCATCCGTTTCTCTACCCGGAAAGGTGGCCATCATGAAGTGTAAAGGACATCAACAACTGAAAAACAGAGTCAGTGAGGGGAATGATGCAGCTGACAAAGCAGCCAAAGAAGCTGGTGGTTACACTCCAAGACAAATGGTGCTGCAGACTCAACCACCCCAGACGGAACTAACAGAACAACACATAAAAGAGCTCCAGATCTCGGCAGGACCATATGGACATTCAGTTTGGGGACAGAAGGGGCGACCAAAGGACCGGATGGACTGTGGAGATGCCATGACGGCAGATTGGTGGCTCCCGCCAATCTATGCCCAGAACTAATACGGGAAGCTCATGGGCCCACCCACGAAGGCAAACTAAGGACTTTGCAGAGGGTGTCTCACATCTGGTGGCACCCTCACATGAAAGATATGACAGACTTATTCTGTGACGGGTGCAGCATTTGTGGTAGCTACAATCCTAAGAAACCCTATCAGACACCCATGGGCTCCTACCCAGTACCCGATGCATGTTTTCAGGATATTAGTATGGATTACACCGACATGGGCCCCGACAATGTATTCTAAAAGACAAACACTATGTCCTCTTTAATGGTAGATAGGTTTCCCAAGTGGGTTGAGGCAATACCAACAGCACGTGAGGATGCCAAGTCAGTCGTTAAGTGGCTACAAACCAAACTAATACCCAGGTATGACATCCCAAGACAAATCAAATTTGACAAATGGGTCACATTTAACAAACACCTGAGACAGGTGGACGAAAGATTTGGCATAACACACAGATTTGGTTCTGTGTACTACTCCCGGTCCCAAATTCTGGTGGAACGTTAAACCAAAAGCTGAAAGCTAAGATAGCTAAAGTATGTGCAGGTACGAAGTTGACATGGATTGAAGTCCTGCCTCTGGTGTTGATGGCCATGAGAGCCTCACCAGGAGCAGGCACCCATCTCTCTCCTCATGAGAGTCATGGCTGGTCCACTAAGGGAGGGAGGTCATATGCCCGCCCTTGATGTACAACAAATTGTAATGTCTAATTATGTGAAAAAACTGACGGTTCTCTCTGCAGCACTCTCTACCCAGGTTCACAAGGTCCAGTAGGGGGAGCTGCCGGGGGACACGCCACCACGGAAGGTAAAGGTTGGTGACTGGGTGAGGGTTAAAGTCCACAAGAGAAAGTGGCTGGAACCCAGGTGGACTGGACCGTACGAAGTGAAGGAGGTTACTTCACACTCAGTCCAGGTCAAAGGTAAATCAGGCGCACCTTGGCACCACCTTACACATTGCACCCCAGCACCAACTCCTTCCAGAACACTGACGGAAGTCAGAACTGACCTAAGTGGTCTACATTCGGTCCCAAATTCTACATCTATTTAGCCAAGGAAAATGGGAGGTGCACCCCCATACTCTTTGACTAAATTACACTTTTCCCCCTGGGAATGTTGGGGATCTCAGGACCCCTGTTTGTTATTTTTCTTCTCTTAGGGGGAGTCACTGTAGGCACACTCACATGGCTTATAGACCAACAGATGCACCCACTACAGACTCACACCCTGAATTCTACTCTGCCAGGTGAAACTAACTCTCTCTCTCTTCCCTCTTATCTACCACAAGACCATACCGTTTCTAGGCGTGAGGTGGGGGTCACTGAGTGCACCCCCCAGGAGTTGAAGAGCACCACCTTGTGTTTGCCTTTCAATGCCACCACCACCGCTTACCTGCCTTGGAGCCGTTTGGGTCATGCGCGAAATAGACTGGGGCTACCTGCCTGGACCTATTCCAGTTTTAACTGGTATATAACCAAAGGGGGATATAGTGAGTGGTCTTGGAAAAACCTGGTGGCGGAAACACTTTTACACTTTCATGCACTGGTTTTCAACTAAAGCTGATTGTACGACCTGGGACCACTATGGGTTGTCAGGTTTTTACGTTGGCCCCATATGTAGATATCAGCAGGGCTGAAGTCCATTTCACACTATATATCTGCTTTACGCCACAACCACTGCCTACTTCTGTGACGGTGCGTGACGATATGGCAAAGCCACATATCCTACCCCGGGACAAGGATGGGTGGGGTTCTGCTGTTTTAGTGGCCACTACCTCTACCCCGGGACAAGGATGGGTGGGGTTCTGCTGCTTTAGTGGCCACTACCCCTACCCCGGGACAAGGATGGGGGGGGGTTCTACTGTTTTAGTGGCCACTACCCCTACCCCGGGACAAGGATGGGTGGGGTTCTGCTGCTTTAGTGGCCACTACCCCTACACCGGGACAAGGATGGGTGGGGTTCTGCTGTTTTAGTGGCCACTACCCCTACCCCGGATGAGAACATTCAGGTTGCTACAGGTGTCTCAGGTTTTTCTAACAATTGGTTATTATTGACCGAACAAGCAGCCAATACAACCCCCACTAGTTGCGTAGTTTGCATGAGCGCCAGACCATTGCTCCGCATTGTCCCGGCCACTGTCGAGGTCGGATGTTTAATGCCCCTTATGGACAAAGACAATCCGACTGGTAATTGCTCCTTCTGGGATAGTTTACCCTGTTGTCTCCGCTACGGTCAGGGCACCACAATTTCCCTCTGATGTTGCCAGGGCCGAATTCTCCTGTATTAACTTGACAGGGGGTATACTACAGTTGGGGTTACTCCCTGAGGGTTGGTGTGCAAATACTATCGTATTAGTTGGTGGTTTTAAGCCAGGGGTCAGGGCTGACATCTGGTGGTGGTGTGGGGGAACTCGGGTTTTTGACAGAATTCCCAGTGATACTACGGGTACTTGTGCGCTTGTAACACTTCTGCTGCCTATCTCTGTTTACCCTATAGGTGTGGGTGATTTCGTGACCCGGATACAGGCTGTGGACCCACAGTTTCTGCCTACCAGAACCAAGCGGGCAGCAGCCCTGACTGTCAGGGATCCCACGTATATTGATGCCATAGGTGTTCCTAGGGGGGTCCCTGATGAGTACAAGCTGGTGGACCAGGTCGCAGCAGGTTTTGAATCATCTCTCTGCTGGTGGTGCACTATTAATAAAAATGTGGACCGCATTAACTATATACATTTCAATGTTCAAAAATTAGGTAACTGGACTCAACAAGGTTTTGAGGCCGTACTTGGTCAACTGGCTGCCACCTCCCTTATGGCTTTCCAAAATCGCATTGCCGTTGATATGTTGCTGGCTGAGAAGGGTGGGGTATGTTTTATGTTTGGGGATCAATGTTGCATATTTATCCCCAATAACACAGCCTCTGATGGCAGCCTCACTGTAGCATTAGAAGGCCTGTGTACCCTTAATGGTCAAATGAAATCCCACTCTGGGGTTGATACTGTCATGTGGGACTCCTGGATGGATGCATTTGGTAAATATAAGGTCCTGGTCTCTTCTATTCTGGTCTCTATCTCTGTGTTTGTTGCTATATTAACCCTCCGGATCCTCCGGTGGAGTTTGACACATGCACATATGAGTAGTCCCTGTGAAGAGGGGGACTACAATTTTCGTGTTCTATTTTTCTTACTTTAGTTTTTGTCACGTCTTGTAACGGCGTTCTTCTTTTGTTGAAGGAGAGTCGGACCGAAATGCAGCGTGTAAGTTACTCATGTTTATTAGGAAGACAAAACGAACTAACTATACACGAATAACTATAAATACAAAAACAACAAACAGAACGTGAAACCTATTACAGCCTGACTGGTGCACACTACATAGAGACAGGAACAATCACCCACGAAATACAAAGCAAAAACCAGGCTACCTAAATACGGTTCCCAATCAGCGACAACGAGAATCACCTGACTCTGATTGAGAACCGCCTCAGGCAGCCAACCTATTTAACACACACACACCCCTAATCAACTACAATCCCAAACACTACAAACCCCAATAAGAAAATACAATACAATAACCCATGTCACACCCTGGTCTGACTAACTAATAAACTAAAACACAAAATACTAAGACCAAGGCGTGACAGAACCCCCCCCCCCCCTAAGGTGCGGACTCCCGAACGCACCTCAAAACCATAGGGAGGGTCCGGGTGGGCGTCTGTCCATGGTGGCGGTTCCGGCTCCGGACGTGGACCCCACTTCATACATGTCATTGTTCCTCCCCTTCGCGTCCATGGATAATCCACCCTAACCGCCGACCATGGCCGAATAGTCCTCACCCAGAACCCTACAGAACAGAGGAGCAGCTCGGGACTGAGGGGCAGCTCGGGACTGAGGGGCAGCTCGGGACTGAGGGGCAGCTCGGGACTGAGGGGCAGCTCAGCACTGAGAGGCAGCCCAGTACTGAGAAAAAGCCCAGTACTGAGAAAAAGCCCATTACTGAGAAGAAGCCCAGCCAGGCAGTTGAATCCGGCAGATCCTGGCTGACTGGCGGATCCTGGCTGACTGGCGGATCCTGGCTGACTGGCGGATCCTGGCTGACTGGCAGATCTGGCAGATCCTGGCTGACTGGCGGATCCTGGCTGACTGGCGGATACTGGCCGACTAGCGGATCCTGGCCGACTGGCAGATCTGGCAGATCCTGGCTGACTAGCAGATCTGGCAGATCCTGGCTGACTGGCGGATCCTGGCTGACTGGCGGATCCTGGCGGATCCTGGCTGACTGGCGGATCCTGGCTGACTAGCAGATCTGGAAGAGTCTGGTTGACTGGCAGATCTGGAAGGGTCTGGTTGACTGGCAGATCTGGAAGAGTCTGGTTGACTGGCAGATCTGGAAGAGTCTGGCTGACTGGAAGAGTCTGGCTGACTGGCAGATCTGGAAGAGTCTGGCTGACTGGCAGATCTGGTTGCTCCATGCAGACTAGCTGCTCCATGCAGACTAGCAGCTCAGGCTGCTCTATGCAAACTGACAGCTCTGGCTGCTCAATGTAGACTGGCAGCTCAGGCTGCTCTATACAGACAGGAGGCTCCGACAGCGCTGTAGAGGAGGAAGGCTCTAGAACCGCTGAACAGACGGGAGACTCCGACAGCGCAGGAGAGGGAGAAAGCGCTGGCTGCGCTGAACACGCGAGGCGCACTGTAGGCCTGATGCGTGGTGCTGGCACTGGTGGTATTTGGCCGAGGACACGCACAGGAAGCCTAGTGCGGGGAGCTGCTACTGGAGGGCTGGGGTGTGGAGGTGGTTCTGGATAGACCGGACCGTGCAGGCGCACTGGAGCTCTTGAGCACCGAGCCTGCCCAACCTTACCTGGTTGAATACTCTCGGTTGCCCTGCCAGTGCTGTGAGGAGAAATAGCCCGCACTGGGCTATGTAGGCGAACCGGAGACACAGAGCGCAAGGCTGGTGCCATGTAAACCGGCCCAAGGAGATGCACTGGAGACCGGATGCGTAGAGCCGGCTTCATAGCATTAGGCTCGACGCTCAATCTAGCCCGGCCGATATGCAGAGCTGAAATATACCGCACCGGGCTATGCACCCGCACTGGGGACACCGTGCGCACCACTGCATAACACGGTGCCTGCCCGGTCTCTCTAGCCCCCCGGTAAGCACAGGGAGATTGCGCAGGTCTCCTACCTGACGCAGCCATACTCCCTGATAGCCCCCCCCCAAAATATTTTTGGGGCTGCTTTTCGGGTTTCGCTCTGCGCCGCCGTGACTTTCTTTTCAACTCCATTCTTCGATAGCCCTCTTCGCACTGCTCCAGTGAATTCCAGGCGGGCTCCGGCACTCTCTCTGGGTCGGCCGCCCACCTATCTATTTCTTCCCACGTCGTTATATCCCATGTCCATTCTATGAATAATTCCACCTCCCTTTGATTCTCCAGCTGTCGTTGCCTGTCGTTTAGCTCCTGTTTCCTCTTCGCCTGCTGCACTTTTGGGTGGCTACACTCCTCTGGTTTAGCCCAGGGTCCTCTTCCGTCAAGGATTTCCTCCCATGTCCAGAAATCCTTAAAACGCGGCTCCTCTTTGCGCTGCTCCTGCCTGTTGACACGCTGCTCGGTCCGAGTGTGGTGGGTGATTCTGTAACGGCCTTCTTCTTTTGTTGAAGGAGAGTCGGACCGAAATGCAGCGTGTAAGTTACTCATGTTTATTAGGAAGACAAAACGAACGAACTATACACGAATAACTATAAATACAAAAACAACAAACAGAACGTGAAACCTATTACAGCCTGACTGGTGCACACTACACAGAGACAGGAACAATCACCCACGAAATACAAAGCAAAAACCAGGCTACCTAAATATGGTTCCCAATCAGTGACAATGAGAATCACCTGACTCTGATTGAGAACCGCCTCAGGCAGCCAACCTATTTAACACACACACACCCCTAATCAACTACAATCCCAAACACTACAAACCCCAATAAGAAAATACAATACAATAACCCATGTCACAACCTGGTCTGACTAACTAATAAACTAAAACACAAAATACTAAGACCAAGGCGTGACACGTCTATTAAGACATGAAGAGGGGGATTTGTAATAAACATATTAAACGCATGTAATAACGCATTCACTGACTGTTGTCTGTCTGTGGCCTAACCATGCAATTGTGGCTTGCACACTGTGTCATAACCCTACCCTCAAATCTGTCCTTCTGTAGATACTAATCACACTGGTACAACCCTGTACGGGTGGCTGACTGAGATAACACATATACTGAACATATACACTGAAATTCCTAAAATACAAACACCCGACGACCCCCATCGGGATGGACTCCAAAGACAAAGAACTCTGTCGAGAACCAATGGGATACGGACACCAGGCTGGGGGGGACTGTCTATCACCTACAAGCAACCTACCAGAAGCCAGGACTACCAGAATCTACCTACGTCATTTTAATGTATTAAAAGGACTGCACATCATGTTTCGGCCTCTTTTTCCAAAAGTTCCATAAGAACTAGACGAAGGAGCCGTGCGCACGTTTTGCCAGACATCATTACGCATTGAATAAACGGTCTTTTATTATACCTTATCCGCCTTGTCCAGAGTCTCAACTTGATCTCATTTCCCATATACTTATTCATCAACACACTACAGGTGACATTTTTACCCGGACTCAAGCATAAGCGACGGAAAAAGCCTCCAAGAAGAAGCAAACTTCAGAAAAATCTAGCACCATTAGCCAGGTGCAAGAGAACACACTCCCCCCCCCCGAGGTGCCAACCTCGCACTCTGTCGAAGAGATCCTTTTTGAGTTGAGATCCCAATGTACAGAACTCAACATTAAATTAGATGCCATTAACTCTCAGCTCAGTGCAACAGGGGGCAAGGTGACAATCCTGGAAAATAAAAATCGAGCATCTGGAAGAGAAAACAGAGGACCTGGAAAACAGGGGGCGAAGGAATAATTGTGTTCTATTAAATCTGGGCGAAAAAGAAGAGGGAAACATGCCACTGATCCTCTACCTGCAAGACAAACTTCCCGAGTGGCTCCACCTGTCCACCGACAGGCCCATAGAACTCGAGAGAGCTCACTGAGCACTGAGGCCCCCACCAGCAGCCAGACAATCACCGCGCCCAATCACTATACGTCACCTGAGATTCACCGACAAGGAACGAGTCCTACAGGTGGCGAAAATCAACACCATCACAGTGGGAAATGCCAAACTCACTTTACACCAGGACCTGTCAGCTGGAATACGCCGAAAGCGCAGAGAGTTTGACGAGGTGAAGAAATACTCCATTGACCGAGGAATCTTGAGGGGATTCAAATACCCAAACAAGCTCAGGATTCTTCACCAAGGAGCCCTGCGACACTTCAAAACTCCCTAAGAGGCAAAACATTTTTTGAAAGACAATCCTGGTCAATGAGAAACGGACCAATGACTAAATGCGATTAATGCTATTACTAAAGGAGGTAAGACAACATATAGCCGATATCCAAAGACCCACTCGCCCCGCTAAATGTTATTATAGCCGTCTAATCTATATTTATTTTCCTTTAGCTGAGAGGGAAAGGCTCTATAGCCTAACCTAGGCCTACTAATGTTTCAGCCTACTTTTATTCCCCCCTTTGTTTGTTGCTATTATTACTTGTGGTTCCCTATGTCCCTTGGGGGAGGTATATGTAGGCTGGGCTATTGATTTTTTTTTTAATGTGGACGGGGGCTACGTTGTCATTTACTCAATGGGGGCGGAGAGGAGAGGATGAGGCATTTCTTTGGTGGGGAGGGGGAGACGTTGTGCGTTGCTAACTGTTCCCGTTTTTTTGTGTTAGACCAACGGGATGTGTCGAGTTGTTTGGGAACTCGCCTGGGGTGTTCAGAGATTTTTATTTTATGTACACCATTTATTTTCCTTTTTATGTGAACGCAGCTGTAACTATTATCCACTTTTACCCAGAGATGACTTGCACTAAAGTTTGATTACTGTTCGATGACAATGACTAGTACCTTAAATCTATTGACATGGAACTGCCATGGTCTCGGTCATGCAATAAAACGGAAAAATATACTATGTGCTCTAAAAAAGGAAAAAGCAGACATCACGCTATTACAAGAGATACACCTCTGTGATGCCGAACATGCCAAACTCCACATACAGTGCCTTGCGAAAGTATTCGGCCCCCTTGAACTTTGCGACCTTTTGCCACATTTCAGGCTTCAAACATAAAGATATAAAATTGTATTTTTTTGTGAAGAATCAATTCTGGAAGAAAACCTGATGCAGTCTGCAAAAGACCTGACACTGGGACGGAGATTTGTCTTCCAACAAGACAATGATCCAAAACATAAAGCAAAATCTACAATGGAATGGTTCAAAAATAAACATATCCAGGTGTTAGAATGGCCAAGTCAAAGTCCAGACCTGAATCCAATCGAGAATCTGTGGAAAGAACTGAAAACTGCTGTTCACAAATGCTCTCCATCCAACCTCACTGAGCTCGAGCTGTTTTGCAAGGAGGAATGGGAAAAAATTTCAGTCTCTCGATGTGCAAAACTGATAGAGACATACCCCAAGCGACTTACAGCTGTAATCGCAGCAAAAGGTGGCGCTACAAAGTATTAACTTAAGGGGGATGAATAATTTTGCACGCCCAATTTTTCAGTTTTTGATTTGTTAAAAAAGTTTGAAATATCCAATAAATGTCGTTCCACTTCATGATTTGTGTCCCACTTGTTGTTGATTCTTGACAAAAAAATACAGTTTTATATCTTTATGTTTGAAGCCTGAAATGTGGCAAAAGGTCGCAAAGTTCAAGGGGGCCGAATACTTTCGCAAGGCACTGTAGCTTGGGTGGGACAGGTGTATTTCTCATCTTTCAAATCAAACAGTAGAGGCACACCCATACTTATCCATAAGAATGTTCCATTCATAATTGACAAAAACATATCTGATCCGGAGGGGAGATTTATTTTGATAACTGGGTCACTGTATGGTCAACCAATTACTGTCTTAAATATATACGTCCCTAACACAGATACTCCTGCTTTCATGTCAAAAATGATAACCCTGTTCAATGAGCATTGTGTTTCCTTTGGCGTGGTGGCCGGAGATTTTAATTGTACCCTTAACCCAACCCTAGAAATCCTAGATCTGCAAAGATGTTGAACTCTCTTACTAAAGAGATGGGACTCAGATATCTGGAGAGAGACTAATAGCTCATCTATGGACTATACATACCACTCTAATGTCCATAACACCTACTCCTGTATAGATTACATTTTTATCCCAAAGAGTTTCATGAATTCAGCCACATGTACCATTGGACCCATAGAACTTTCAGATCACGCCTTTGTCCACCTCTGCTTTTTTATTTTTTTATTTTACCTTTATTTTACTAGGCAAGTCAGTTAAGAACAAATTCTTATTTTCAATGACGGCCTAGGAACAGTGGGTTAACTGCCTGTTCAGGCAGAATGACAGATTTGTACATTGACAGCTAGGAGATTTGAACTTGCAACCTTCCGGTTACTAGTCCAACGCTTTAACCACTAGGCTACCCTGCCGCCGCGCTTTGACCTCTGCAAAAACATCCCGAGGTCAAAGAGCTGGAAATTCAACACCTCCATGTTATCAAATGAAGTGTTCCATACATTGGTAACTACATGGATAGACAACTACACACAAGACAACAAAGAGTCTCCTGTTTCTCCGGCCACAATGTGGGACGCTGCTAAAGCCACACTAAGAGGTCATCTAATGGCATGTGCTTCCTCTAAGAAAAAAGCAATGGAAGCACACAGGCTAGATCTTGAGAGGGAGCTGGAATGCTGTGAAAGAATACATAAACAATCCCCAGACAGCACCTCCTTTAGTCAACTTAAAGCAGCCAAAGCCAAACTGAATTTGGACTACACTCAGGAGATAACTATTATTTTTTTTCTTTACTAAACAGAAATACCATGAGTATAGCAATAGGCCCAGTAGATTGCTTGCTTACCAATTAAAAAAGGAGCAGTCAGAGCGTACAATCATGGCTATCCGAACAGCAGAGGACGAGGTCACATGACCCAAAAAAGATAAATTTAACTTTTCATGATTTTTACTGCAAACTATATACTTCTGAGAGAAAACACACGGAGGCAGAAATCCACTCTTTCCTATAGGGAATCTCGCTACCTAACTATCAGAGACTGACCGAGAAGATCTCAACTCCCCATTCACTCCTGAGGAGATCCTGGAGGCAATTACCTCCATGCCACCTAATAAGTTCCCAGGCCCAGACGGATTCCCCAGAGAGTTCTACAAAGCTTTTTGGCCCCAGCTCAGCCCTATCTTCATGCCAATGCTGAAGGATTTTTTTGCAAAAACTGAGTTCTCCCAGACTCAATGCAAACAGCTTGCATTACAGTGTTGCTCAAAAAAGACAAGGACCCCCTATCCTGCTCGTCCTTACGGCCCATAAGCTTGTTGGATTTTAACTACAAAATAATTACCAAATTGCTCGCCGAAAGACTCTTCTTCACAAAATAATAAAAGCGGACCAAACTGGATTTATTAGTGACAGATACTCTTCTGATAACATTCTGATAACATTCACTGTCTTTTAGATATTATTGATCAAGTAAACGCACAGTAGACCCCTGTCCTGCTGGCTTCACTGGATGCTGAGAAGGCGTTTGACAGGATGGAGTGGAGCTTTCTGTTTTCAGTCTTAGAAAAGTTCAATATGGGCCCAAATTTTATTACATGGATCAAATCACTATACTCTCATCCAAATGCCATGGTGACTAATAACGGACTGAACTCTGACAGATTCCCTCTGGAATGGGGCACAAGACAAGGGTGCTCGCTGTCCCCCCTGCTCTACTTGTTGGGGGCGGAGCCTCTGGCAGAGCTGATAAGGAGCAATCCAAGTATTATGGGTGTCTCTGCAGGCGGCCTGCAGCACAAGATTTCGCTTTAAGCTGATAATGTCTTGCTCTACATATCCAACCCTGAGAAATCCCTCCCATTTTAGACACAATTGCTCAGTATGGCAAGTTTTCAGGTTATAAGATCAATATGAACTAATCCACTGTCTGCCCTCTCAATATTACACTCACCAGCTCTATGAAGACACTATGTCCTTTCCAATGGAAGACACAGGGGTTTCAATACCTTGGGATCTTCATAACCCCAGATCTGAATAGCCTTTTCAAGGAAAATTATTTCCCACTCCTGGATCAAATCAAGAATGATCTCCAAACCTGGATCTCCCTCCCAATTAGCTTAGTAGGAAGAATTAATGTCATCCGTATGAACATCCTCCCTAGACTGAACTATTTATCTCAGATGCTCCCATGCTATCTCCCAGTTTCCTTTTTCAAAACAACTAACCAAAGCATCACCACATTTATATGGGGCAATAAAAAATCTAGGATCAAGTTCTCCACTCTATCGAAACCTGAATCTAAGGGTGGTCTTGCCCTTCCCTCCCTTCAATTGTACTACTGGTCTGCCCAAATCCGCAACATGCTAACATGGATCACAAACAGACAAGAGTCAACGTGGATTCAGATAGAAGCCCAATCCTGTCTTTCATTGTCCCTAAACTGAATTATATTCATTAATAAATTTAGTGAAGTGGGCAACATAGGCAAAACCTTGGTGATTTACAGCAACCTACTAGCGTGGAGGGACTATAAGAAATACCTGGGCATTTCCTCCCAAATATGTTCTCACTCGCCTATAGTAGGCAACCCAGACTTGCCAAAATCCCTGAGGGATGCCAACTTTAATATTTGGCATACTCAGAATCAGAATCTTTTCAGACCTATTTCAGCTCTGCAGTGAATTCAATGTGCCAAGATCCATTTTTTTTTAAATCTTCAAATTAGACATGTCGTTTCCTCATTTACCTCCAAGAGGAGGTTTAGAACTCAGTTGGATGAAGTTGAAACCCTTCTTGTCACAGCACAATCAATTAAAGGCAAAATATCTTATATCTATAGACTTCTTTCTGAGAAAGGAGGCTCCTTTACTCCTTTGAAAATAATCTGGGAAAAGGACCTTGGAGGAGGTGTGCTAATTAATTACTTAAAAATCATACAATGTGATTTTCTGGATTTTTGCTTTAGATTCCGTCTCTCACAGTTGAAGTGTACCTGTGTGTGTGTGTGTGTGTGTGTGTGTGTGTGTGTGTGTGTGTGTGTGTGTGTGTATGTATGTATGTATGTATGTATGTATGTATGTATGTATGTATGTATGTATGTATGTATGTATGTATGTATGTATAAATATATATATATATGTGTATATATAAAAATGACTTATTTATTATTATTATTATTTATTTTTCATATCTGTGAATGTAGAATGTGTTGTGTTGGTTGATTTGAAAAACATGAAAAGTTAATAAAACTTTAATTTGAAAAAAAAGGGCCACTAAAATGTTTTGCTCTCAATGTGTGTGTGTTTTTGTGTGTGTATGTGTGTGTGTATGTGTGTGTGTGTGTGTGTGTGTGTGTGTGTGTGCGCGCGCACGTGTTTGTGTGCGTGCGAGTTCAGAATTTTTGTGGCCCCCAAACATATCAAAGTTGCCCATCCCTGTTCTAGAAGATCATCATCAGACAGTACCTGACAGGCAAAGTAAATCACTGACAGTGACAGTCAGCCAGACAACAGCAATTAACATTCTCTTCTCCTGTCTTTTACAGCTCTGAGTCCACGACAGACAGAAGCCATATTAAATCAGTCATATATTATGACTATTTTCCAATTGTATCACTTATCTGAAGAAGTACGAATAAGGTCCATCTCGTTCTTCACAAGAATGTAAACTCATTCCCACTGCCCGGTCTGCACATGGCTGCCTTCGCTGTCCTGCTCCAGCACATTTCAGACAGCAGCATGTTACGATGACAGTGTGTGACTCCCTCCCTGCCTCCCTGGTCCTGATGAGATTATTCCAACAGGCTGTCAGAGTGGTGGAGAGTCATGGCGGTAGCTGAGAGGTAATGAGCCAGATGTGTGGGCCACCTGGTGGACGCAGTGCCTCCGTATGCCACCCATGACGGAGGCAGTCATGCAGCTCATGGGCACACTGGTACTGACTGTACTGGCTGCTGTCTGATGACTTACAGGGACGTTTGCTGCATCTTTATGAATGAGGCGCTCTGATGGAATTTCTTCAATTAAATAAATAGTTTGTAGTTAGGTTACTGAATGTAGAAAAACCACACAGTGTACAAAACATTACGAGCATTGAGTTGGAGCATGGACTCTACAAGGTGTCGAAAGCATTCCACAGGGATGCTGGCCCATGTTGACTCCAATGCTTCCCACAGTTGTGTCAAGTTGGCTGGATATCCTTTGGGTGGTGGAAGATTCTTGATACACACGGTAAACTGTTGAGCGTGAACAATCCAGCAGCGCTGTAGTTTTTCACATTAACCGGTGCTCCTGGCACCTACTACCATGCCCCATTCAAAGGCACTTCAATGTTTTGTCTTGACCATTCACCTTCTGAATAGCACACAGACACAATCCATGTCTCAATTGTCTCAAGGCTTAAAAATCCTTCTTTAACCCGTCTCCTCCGCTTCATCTACACTGTTTAAGTGGAGTTAACGTGTGACATCAATAAGGGATAATCACTTTCACCTAGTTTCACCTGGTCAGTCTATGTCATGGAAAGAGCAGGTGTCCCTAGTGTTAGTCACTGTTTGACACATTTCTTTGGATACATTTGTAATGTTTTATTCAATCAAAAGCCATACTGCCTACACCCTTTCTCAACTAAGACCCACACCTGCTTAACTCACAAGGAAGTTATCTTGTTTTGTAGACTCAGTGTATTTGGAACGCACTTTAGTCAACTGACTTGTTTACATTGATGTTAACATTGCTTTCTTGTTTACATGGAAGTTGATCTCAACTCCATGATGTCTTTAGGGAAATGTCTGAGGAACGATAACTAGGGCAGAGTATTATCATGTACTATTCTATACTAGAACGATTCTAATGAGAGACTATTTCATGATTCATTAGAAAAACATTGCTTCTTGCTTAATATTATATCTCCTTTCATACATAATAGAATCCAAAGAAATCCCAAGCAGACTGACCCTTATAGTGTCCAAAGAAAGCCCTTGCAGGCTGACCCTCTAGTATCCAAAGAAAGCCCTTGCAGATGGACCCTCTAGTATCCAAAGAAAGCCCTTGCAAACTGACCCTCTAGTATCCAAAGAAAGCCCTTGCAGACTGACCCTCTAGTATCCAAAGAAAGCTCTTGCAGACTGATCCTTTTAGTATCCAAAGAAAGCCCTTGCAGACTACTCTTCTTTTGGCATGATAAACTTTTCCCACAGAGCCACCGACAGCCAAAGCGATAAACACACTCACACAACCCGATATCTCTCTTTCTGCAGACCTTGGAAGGGAAGGGGCTGCAAATATCTTATGGTTTGGAGCTACAGTGGTTTGGCGATACGCCCATTTAATTCATTTAACCCTGAGCAAAACAGAGGACCTCTGGCAAACACCACAGAAACAAAATAGAGTACTGAATCTTTATTCTGGAGGTAAATGAACTGACGGTGGGTCTGGAGGTGTGTCATCTGTCTCTGCCTCGGAGCTAGGGGCGTTCGTGCTGATACAAGCAGGCAGTTATCTGTGCCCCCTGAGAGTTACACTGTACATAAAGGCTATATAGCCTGCATGCATTTGGATATTATGATAGTATGCTATTACGTGTAAGTGTATGTGCTTGATGGGTAAAAATATGGTCTTAAGCCAAATCTCCTGACAGAGGCATAATTCATATGTTTCTGCGAGGGCAAGAGGAAAGAAGATCATGTGTTTGAGGGCACTGTGGCATATATGTATGAGATAAAATATTAATGTTGAGGGCAGTGGCTGTGTGCTGGCTGGCTGTGATCTACATCAGCAATAAGTTATTGTCTGTGCTCTGGTTGACAGTACTGCCTCCCAGCCACAAAGTTATACAGAGATCCATGAATACGATATGATGGCCTCCCAGGAACGATTGGCCATTTTGACATTTGGCAGTAGAATGACCTTTAAATCAAAAACGCTCACTTGCCGTAAATCCTTGCACTTCTATTAATGTTTTATAAATATAAACTGATAGAGATCAAAATATATACTTGACGTTTTGCTTTGTGACATAGCTTGTTAAGTATGTAGGCTAGATGTAAGAGATTATCAAAGTCATCCACCCTTTTTTTCCACCCACCTCGGCCCCCAAGACTGTTATCGAAGCTGCAATATGTAACCTGACCAAATTCACATAGAAATGTGTGTTATAGATCCGTCATTTTTATTGAAAGCAAGTCTAAGAAGCTGTAGATATTTTCTATGTGCACTAGTTCTATGCTTCCCGTTCTTAAGTTTAGTTTTTGCATCTTTTACTTTCCATTTTGTACACCAGCTTCAAACAGCTGAAAATACAATATTTTTGTTTATTGAAAATATATTTCACAGAGATTTAGATGGTACAGTGATTCCTTACACTATACTTGCGCGTTTTGTCACATAAACTGAAATTAGGCGAACTATTAGAATTTTAGCAACCAGGAAACGGCGGAGCAATTTCTTCATAGTGCATCTTTAAGGTTTTAGTTTCAAGGTCGTCATTAGTTAGTTATAAGAAGACAGTCACAAAGCTTCTACATGACCAATCCATTTGTTATTGTTGAAGTAGATTGATGACAAAATGTTAGGCTAATTTGACCTTTTAAAACTGTAGCCAAACCCACAATGGCTGTACAGTTTCATTGAGACTGTAGATGGGGGTTTGGCAGAGGGTAGAAGGGGTAGAACCTGGCACAGGGCCTGTGAGTGTGCTTCCCCAGTGCCAACCCAGAGGACGGTTGTACTCTACAGAGGAGGAACAACAGGAGACATAGGTTGCATCCCAAATGGCTCCCTTTTCCCTAGAGAACGAATAGGGTGCCATTTGGAACGTACACATAGCAGCCGGGTCTGATCTGTCACGCTTCCCCTTCAGTCAACCATCACTGTCCACGGCTCTCTCTCACTCTGTCAGTCCCTGGCTGGCGCATGGCACCGGCGTGTTGCTGGACCATTCAGTCACCCATCACTGTCCACGGCTATCTTCTCACTCTGTCAGTCCTCACTCTGTCAGTCTGGCTGGCATGGCACCGTCACCCATCACTGCGTGTTGCTGGACCATTCAGTCACCCATCACTGTCCACGGCTATCTCTCACTCTGTCAGTCCCTGGCTGGCGCATGGCACTCTCTCTCACTCTGTCAGTCCTGGCTGGCGCATGGCACCGGCGTGCTGGACCATTCAGTCACCCATCACTGTCCACGTGTTGCTGGACCATTCAGTCACCCATCACTGTCCACGGCTATCTCTCACTCTGTCAGTCCCTGGCTGGCGCATGGCACCATCATTCAGTCACCCATCACTGTCCACGGCTATCACCCATCACTCCACTCTGTCAGTCCCTGGCTGGCGCATGGCACCGGCGTGTTGCTGGACCATTCAGTCACCCATCACTGTCCACGGCTCTCTCTCACTCTGTCAGTCCCTGGCTGGCGCATGGCACCGCGTGTTGCTGGACCATTCAGTCACCCATCACTGTCCACGGCTCTCACTCTGTCACTCTGTCAGTCCCTGTCCACGCTGGCGATGGCACCGTGTCACGTTCACCCATCACTGCTGGACCATTCAGTCACCCATCACTGTCCACGGCTATCTCTCACTCTGTCAGTCCCTGGATGGCGCATGGCACCGGCGTGTTGCTGGACCATTCAGTCACCCATCACTGTCCACGGCTCTCTCTCACTCTGTCAGTCCCTGGCTGGCGCATGGCACCGGCGTGTTGCTGGACCATTCAGTCACCCATCACTGTCCACGGCTCTCTCTCACTCTGTCAGTCCCTGGCTGGCGCATGGCACCGGCGTGTTGCTGGACCATTCAGTCACCCATCACTGTCCACGGCTATCTCTCACTCTGTCAGTCCCTGGCTGGCCCATGGCAGCGGCGTGTTGCTGGACCATTCAGTCACCCATCACTGTCCACGGCTATCTCTCACTCTGTCAGTCCCTGGCTGGCGCATGGCAGCGGCGTGTTGCTGGACCATTCAGTCACCCATCACTGTCCACGGCTATCTCTCACTCTGTCAGTCCCTGGCTGGCGCATGGCAGCGGCGTGTTGCTGGACCATTCAGTCACCCATCACTGTCCACGGCTCTCTCTCACTCTGTCAGTCCCTGGCTGGCGCATGGCAGCGGCGTGTTGGCTGGACCATTCAGTCACCCATCACTGTCCACCATCTCACTCTGTCAGTCCCTGGCTGGCCCATGGCACACCCATCACTGTCCACGGCGTCAGTCCCTGGCTGGCCCATGGCCATTTCAGTCACCCATCACTGTCCACGGCTCTCTCTCACTCTGTCAGTCCTGGCTGGCGACACCGGCGTGTCTGGCTGGCCCATGGCAGCGGCGTGTTGCTGGACCATTCAGTCACCCATCACTGTCCACGGCTCTCTCTCACTCTGTCAGTCCCTGGCTGGCGCATGGCACCGGCGTGTTGCTGGACCATTCAGTCACCCATCACTGTCCACGGCTCTCTCTCACTCTGTCAGTCCCTGGCTGGCCCATGGCAGCGGCGTGTTGCTGGACCATTCAGTCACCCATCACTGTCCACGGCTCTCTCTCACTCTGTCAGTCCCTGGCTGGCGCATGGCACCGGCGTGTTGCTGGACCATTCAGTCACCCATCACTGTCCACGGCTATCTCTCACTCTGTCAGTCCCTGGCTGGCCCATGGCAGCGGCGTGTTGCTGGACCATTCAGTCACCCATCACTGTCCACGGCTCTCTCTCACTCTGTCAGTCCCTGGCTGGCGCATGGCACCGGCGTGTCACTGGACGTCACCCATCACTGTCCACGGCTGTCAGTGGCTGGCGCACCATGGACCATTCAGTCACCCATCACTGTCCACGGCTCTCTCTCACTCTGTCAGTCCCTGGCTGGCGCATGGCAGCGGCGTGTCACTGGACCATTCAGCACCATTCAGCACCTCCAAAGATGATCACTTCCTGCCCTTCCCCATCACACCTCTGTCCCATCCCTCGCTCCACCCTGACAATGTGGGGACGAGTTATCACACCTGTCAGCTTTATGACTCCCTGTCTTCCTGTGCTGAGGTAATAAAGTCTCGCTGCAGCTTCTACCAACATGGGGGTGAGTCACTGTGCCTGATGGGGAATTGGTCAGTGGAGTGTCGTAGTCGGGGGAATAGAGCATTCCGCCCTATGGGTTCTTTTAGAAGGATTGTTGTTTGATTAATAACTAGGGGAGGAAACAGCCATACCTTACTGGGGTTTTCACCTGGGAACAGGGCCATAAAAGTGCCTAATGAAAATGGAAGTTATACTAGTAGAGCAACTGAAAGGATACAGTTCAAATGTGTCTTTACTTGAACTGCCTCCAAGTTGTGTGTAGTTCCATAGACTATAACTCATGGTTACGTAGGCTATGTTGAAGTAAAAAAAAAAATGTATGGTGAAACCAGCTTTAACCACTTCATGCATTGGTAGCCAGAAACCAGACGTTTGGCTCTGCAGCTTCTAATTAAATCAATTGCCTTGTAATAATTTGGACATAATGTCTAACCATTTCAAATCAGATGACAGATTAAAATGCTAAACATTCTATGCTCATTAAACTCACAAATCTGTCATGTTCTCCTAAAATTGCACCCCAATTACCTTGTAATTCGCCTCTCTTGACTGCCTCTGCTGCCTTTCCACGTTATCCAGCATACGGTTACAAAACATGGCCCTGCTACTGAACATGATGGTAGTGGCACATATGCCCTGTTTCCATCTAGGGACCGTTTTGGGGGTCAAAGGGCATCTACATATCTGACAGCATGAGGCAGGGGGTGACAGGGGGCACAGGGACTCAACCCACCCCATCAGGGCTCTTTCCCAGAGGGCTCTTCCTAGAGAAAGGCTGTGTAGGACAGGACCTGGGGCCCATAGCGTGCTGCTAGAACCCCCTTTGTGAACAGTAATTACACTCTGTACATCTGCTAGAGAGAATAAGGCTCTGCCCTATGGTTTCATACCTAGAACTCACTGGGCCACAGCATATGGGTCTGTACCTTCTCTCATGGTGAGAGCTGTAGATAAATAAAGGCTTACTGTTTGGGCTTTTAAGGTGTTTATCAGCTATCCCACCTCAGTGGGAATTACCTCAGCTCCACCATAGGGGTTTTGTCAACTGCACTGCTTTAATTACTAAGCTTGCTGGGGGTTTGTTGTGTAAATGAAAGTATTTGTAACCTTTAGTCGGTCAGTTTGATATAATTTCGTCGACAATAACCATGAAGAAAAATACTTGTCAATTACCTCATTTTCCTGACCAAAACTATTATGATAATGAGAGGAGACCCTGGAAAAAAACAATAACTATTACAAATAACTTTTCATTTTAGTTGTCGTGTGACGAGACGATAATTCCTAATGGACATTTGACAAGCTCCTTTTCATCTGTTTTGTCCAATCATAAGCAAGCATGCAGAACGTCATGCAATCCTCTCGTTAATTAAGATCTTTCAGATGCGCGGTCTGATTGAGCTGATCTACGCGGTTCTCCCACACAGCTCCCAGGCGGTCTCTTCAGTTACTCGTCAATCTTTTGAACTGATGCAAAGCAAGGACACTTCACGAGTAACTAACCTGAACTAGAAACAATAATTATTATTCTTCCTCTTCCTTTCATGTAGGCTATTTTTGCTTTGATCTCATCAGAAGCTCTATTTTACCATGTGCGCAGTTGTTCATTGATGCGGTCTCTTGCAGTCCGTTAAATGCGGGTTGAGGTTGCTTTTTTCATATGGGAAAATCAAATGGTATTTGTTGAATATTAGGAGTGCAAGTAATATTCCTGCCATTTCTGTGAAGCTTCAATTCCCCCCTTTTCTCAGAAAACCACTGTTATTTACCCCCTTGATGGTTATGATGGGGAGTGTTATATGGTTAATTATGGCTGGCATTGGTTACGATCTGCCACAATATCAATGTTGCCAGTTAAAGTATACAAGGGGATCGTAGGCCTAGTTGGACAAGGCCATCTGAATGTGCACATACAGGTAGCTTAAATATTAGCCTAATTATTTCATAGAAAAGATCGCAATGACTATTATGTGACTGAAATGGCTGTGACTAAGGGAGTGGAAGCTATGATGGAAGTTAAGTTAGAGGTTTGTATGAACTATTTAACAAAACAGAAGAACGTTACAATGACTAAAATAGTACTAAAATGACTGACTAAAACTAGACAAAAATTGTCCAGAGTTTTAATCGACCGATCATAACTAAAACTAAGAAGGATGAAATGACTAAAATGTGACTAAGATCAGAAAGTGTTTCAGTCATAAATACTAAGCCTAAAATTAAATCTAAAATAGGTGGCAATTAACACTGGATGTGTAAAACGAGTAAGTTAGAGACAACTACAAGCTGAGGACGGTCATTGGCGGCATGTTGTATGGCTTCCAGGAAACTCAGACCCCTACATTAGTCTTGTGGTATTTTGTGGATTTTTGTATTCTTCATCTGAGCTGCAGGATGTAACCCAACAACATTTTAATGTGTTTTCTGATCACTAATCCTTTTCCACCAACCACAAATGAATAGATACAGGTCACTGCAAGCCCGAAGAAAATGGATTACTGTAGTAGATCACTAGTAGATTACTGATTACTGTAGATTACTACACTGTCAATTTTCCTGAATAATATGAATCTGTGATCACACGTATCCTGTCTGCATTTTGCAGGTAGATTCCGAATAAGAAAAGATGAAAACCTAGGTAGTGTCCCTTCAGATGAATCCATGCTGGCGTGCAGGTAGTGTTGTCGAATCAATGTTGATTATGATTGCAGAGATAGAGAACCTACCTCCTCACTCCCAGCCATAGAGAACAGGAGAGTGTTCCTACAGAAACCAACCAGGAGGGTCTGAGATATTGATATCTCCCTCCCATCCATGCAGTGTAACTACATTTATATTTTCTATTTCATTATCCTTCCATGTTGTTACAAAGTGGTAAATGTTTCTTGTAGCCTCGGTGGGTGAATGATTTACTGCTGGAAATAGATTGGAGATAGGGAACGCCTGCTATCCATACTCTGTTATGTCAACTCCATTTGGATTATTCGTATTGATTCTTGTGAGTGTATAGCCCAACATACAGTAGGTCATTCATATAGACCCAGCAGACACTAATGATGCTGATTGTTGATGTGTCTCCTTGCGGGAGATGACAGTGTGAACCAGACATCACCATAGGTATTCTGGGTAGAAAACTGATAGTGTTTGTGTCATGCCCAGCACAATATAACCTCTGTTTTGAAATCACATTATAAGGGTACAAGGCGAGACCCATATGCAGACAGGGGAGGCAGATGGTTGAGCTCTGATATTTATTATAACACAAGGGGTAGGCAAAAGGCAGGTCGGGTACAGGCGAGAGTTTATGAAGCAGTTCAGAGTCCAAACAGTACAGGGCGTTAGACAGGCTCAAGGTCAGGATAGGTAGGGGTTCAGTAACCAGTTCCGAGTCCAAACAGTACAGGGCGTTAGACAGGCTCAAGGTCAGGATAGGTAGGGGTTCAGTAACCAGTTCAGAGTCCAAACAGTACAGGGCGTTAGACAGGCTCAAGGTCAGGATAGGTAGGGGTTCAGTAACCAGTTCAGAGTCCAAACAGTACAGGGCGTTAGACAGGCTCAAGGTCAGGATAGGTAGGGGTTCAGTAACCAGTTCAGAGTCCAAACAGTACAGGGCGTTAGACAGGCTCAAGGTCAGGATAGGTAGGGGTTCAGTAACCAGTTCAGAGTCCAAACAGTACAGGGCGTTAGACAGGCTCAAGGTCAGGATAGGTAGGGGTTCAGTAACCAGTTCAGAGTCCAAACAGTACAGGGCGTTAGACAGGCTCAAGGTCAGGATAGGTAGGGGTTCAGTAACCAGTTCAGAGTCCAAACAGTACAGGGCGTTAGACAGGCTCAAGGTCAGGATAGGTAGGGGTTCAGTAACCAGTTCCGAGTCCAAACAGTACAGGGCGTTAGACAGGCTCAAGGTCAGGATAGGTAGGGGTTCAGTAACCAGTTCAGAGTCCAAACAGTACAGGGCGTTAGACAGTCTCGAGGTCAGGATAGGTAGGGGTTCAGTAACCAGTTCCGAGTCCAAAACAGCACAAGGCATTAGGCATGCTCGAGGTCAGGGCAGTAAGCATGGTCAGGCGGACGGGTTCAGTGTCAGGACAGGCAAGGGTCAAAACCAGGAGACTGGGAAAAATAGGAGCAAGGAGATAAACGCTGGTTGACTTGACAAACAAGACGTACTGGCACAGAGAGATAGAAAACACAGGTAAAAATACACTGGGAATGATGAGCGACACCTGGAGGGGGTGGAGACAAGCACATGGACAGGTGAAACAGATCAGGTTGTGACACACAGACCCTGACTACTTCAGTTACTCACTGTCTCAATGGATGCTTGGGTCTCTTGGTCTTTGGGGAGTACCAGAAGAGGTGGTTTATTGGAGGGTCAATTGAAATGCTCCATATTGTTGGAGGAAGTCCATCAAAGCTCTCCCTGACACAATAGAGAAAGACCCTGGGGTCTAGCCAATGTGATTTGGCATGTCTCCATGCCTCCATCTCTTCCTTGAAGGAAGGAGTAACATATGGTCCCCGGAGCAGTGTAGCCTACATGGGTCTCCATGCCTCCATATAAGAGGAGAGGAGGAAGCAAGGCACACTTTCCCATCTGTTAATAGATCTGGGGTGTGGAGCTGACATACTCCCAATGAAGGAAAACCAAGATCTTGAGAATGGTGTCATTTTAGGAATATCCCATTCCTTGTACTTTATGTAATTTATTTTCATGTTAAAATGACACATACAATCTCTTAAAGCTGTAATCCTTAGTTGGTGAACCAGCCATGTCCGTTTGTGATCTTACAACGACAAAGAGGTAACTGCAAACAATGAACACAGTTTTTTCCCCTCTGACATCATCGCACGTGTGACAGAAGAGCACAATATATACTGCGCTGATTTTGTTACCAGGCTTCCTGACGCTCCTCAGCTCTGCAGCTAACAACAATAACAACGTAGTGGGGCGGCCAGTGGAGCTGTTTCCCAAAATGCGGATGCCATCTTTAAAGGGACCCTCTGTTGTTCCAGAATGATAATATTGTTGCAAAAATACAGTTAGTGCTTTCCCCCATAATTGAAAGCTAGGATCCTTAATTGGTGAAACTGCCAAGTCCGTTTGGATATTACAACCACTAAGAAGTTACTGCAAACAACGAACACTGTTTTAACTTACCTCTGACATCATCGCACACGCGATAGAACAACAGAATATGTAGTGCACATTGTTATTACCACGCTGTACGACGCTTCTCTCCTTCATTCTCATCCACAAAACAATAACAAAGGCTCTGGACAAACAGTGGCGCTGTTTCCCCTAATGCAGATTCCATCTTTAACCATGTTGACAGACTTGTACGGAGAATTCCTCTCAGCTGATTTTCATGAGAGATGGCATCTCTGTATCTCTGTAGCAGACTAACAACATTAATGTTGGGCTAATTGATCCAGAGCTGGAGGTCATAGTTGTGCAGGCAGGCCAGCCCTACCCTGGCAGACTCCTCTGGCCATCTGGAGGGAAGGGGGAAAGGTGTTTCTAGACTACTAGACCATTTTGTCAGACCCATACAACACCCTGTCCACTTGCTTTGGCTGGTTCGCCCCCTGTCTGAACAGGATGTGATTTCCTTGGGAGTTGAGCAGGTGTGGGTCATAGTTGAGGAAGGGTATTGGCAGTATGGCTTTTGATTGAATAGAACATTACAAATGTATCCAGGGAAATGTGTTGCTCTATGGTAAGTCAGTCAGTGACGAACAATATACACTGAGTGTACAAAACATTAGGAACACCTGCTCTTTCCATGACATGATCTAACCAGGTGAAAGCAATGATCCTTTATTGATGTAACTTGTTACATCCACTTCAATCAGTGTAAATGAGGTGAAAGAGATAGTTAAAGAATGATTTTTAAGCCTTGAGACAATTGAGACATGGATTGTGTATGTTTGCCATTCAGAGGGTGAATGGGCAAGACAAAAGTGCATTTGAATGGTACAAGGTGCCAGGCGCATCGGTTTGTGTCAAGAGCTGCAATGCTGGTGGGTTTGTCACATTCAACAGTTTCCTGTGTGTATCAACAATGATCCACCACCCAAAGGACATCCAGCCAACTTGACACATTTATTGGAAGCATTGGAGTCAACATGGGCCAGCATCCCTGTGAAACGCTTGACACCTTGTAGAGTCCATGTCTCGACGATTTGTTCTGAGGGCAAAGGGGGTGCAACTCAATATTAGGAAGGTGTTCCTAATGTTTTATACACTCCATGCAGGATAGTTTGCTTACTCTAGTTAGTATTAACATTGTTGCGCGCAAACCAATGGGAGTGGTAGCATGTCACAAATAAAATAGCGTGCCGAGTACAGTTGTGTACCTACATCAACTCAGTCGCGCATTTGTAATCTGGGTGAACAGCCCCTTTAAGATAGAGAAAATGAGTATTGTGTGATTCCCCTTTAAGGCTTCAAATATCTACATTTTCCCAAAGGTTAAAAGAATAGGAAATAAAGCAGCAATTTTACGCTCTCTCGTTCTTCCCCTCATTACCCAAAGCCACACACCATGTGGTCAATGCTCTTTGCAGTAGCTGATTCTAGGAAACTATTTCAAATACATGAGTTAATGTGAATGTTTAACCTCTCACAGTGGGAATAGGTCCATATGGACAGGGCTAAATTGAAATGTTTCTAACAGAAGAAATATGAAAAGCATATGCAAAACCATGGTAGCAATTTTAAGGGAACAGTTGGCAGGTTATGAAAGTGTTATGAAACCAAAGGTGAGAATACAACAGTTCACCTGCAAGACTGAATCCAAACATTACACAAACATTACACTGTTGATTTGATGTGCATTTGACATTTTCTGTACTTTTTGCTGCTGCTGAAAATATTCTGGATACATTCAGTAACATGATAAGGATATTCCTGGAAAATATGTTGCAACATAAGACACAAACATGACAAAGGTTTGAATGGGAGGACTAACTGGTGTCTGCAAGTGTCCACACCTCTCCAAAGTATGCAGAGTTCCTAAGTCATTTCAATGCACTTGTGACTCAAAGAAGAATTTTCAACTATACGGTGCTTTTTTGAGCTCTGCCAGCTGTGCCGTTGAGGAATTAGAGCAACTCAGTCACACATTTGTAACATGAGCGAACAGTCCCTTTAAGATAGAGACCATTTGTCTTGATGTGTGATTCCCCTTTTAGGCTTCACATGTCCCAATTTCCTCCAAAGGTTACATTTGAAAAAATAATGGTTAGTGATTTTACGCATTCTCTTTCTTCCCCTCATTACCCGAAGTCAGGCACCATGCTGTCAATGCTCTTTGTAACTGTAAATACGTGAGTTAATGTGAATGTTTAATGCATGAACAGACATTATTATGTATGTTGATTGACATGTC
This sequence comes from Oncorhynchus masou masou, assembly GCF_036934945.1. Taxonomy (NCBI): domain Eukaryota; kingdom Metazoa; phylum Chordata; class Actinopteri; order Salmoniformes; family Salmonidae; genus Oncorhynchus; species Oncorhynchus masou. The sequence continues at coordinate 82,299,258 of NC_088217.1, read as the reverse complement.
ATCTGAGTGTTGAACACTGAGAATACCTCAATGTCACTTCAAACATAGATACACTACTTAATAATAGTACGCCTCAAGGCTCTCAATATTACAGTATTTAGAAGATATCTGTCTTGTTTAACCAACCAGTCCGACAGCTAACCTTTTTGTATATATGTTTTTTTGAGAATACAGAACTCAGAGTAGCTAAATCCTGGCTAAATTCCCAATCTGGACCTCGTATCGTCATGGCCACCTAATCATCCCCAGCTTCCAATTGGCTCATTCATCCTCCCTCTCCCATGTAACTATTCCCCAGGTCATTGCTGTAAATGAGAATGTGTTCTCATTTGATAAAGATCTGTTGTAGTTGTTTCTCTTCACCTTGGATTACTGCTCTGGTAAATAACAGAACCTGCAATGTCCTCATCTTTGGGTTCAGTTCAAATACAATCATGCTCTGGAGCATTTGTAGTTATTTGTATTTTTTACCTTTATTTAACCAGGCAAGTCAGTTAAGAACAAATTCTTATTTTCAATGATGGCCTGGGAACAGTGGGTTAACTGCCTGTTCAGGGGCAGAACGACAGATTTGTACCTTGTCAGCTCGGGGGTTTGAACTTGCAACCTTCCAGTTACTAGTCCAACACTCTAACCACTAGGCTACCCTGCCGCCCCAGTTCAGGAAGACATTGACTGATGAGTGTCATGAATCATTGAAGTGTTATAATCTACACTAGGTCAGTTCTATCTCTCCCAGTGCCTGGTGGTTTACTGACTGATGAGTAGATACAGTGTCTGGTGGTTCACTGACTGATGAGTAGATACAGTGCCTGGTGGTTTACTGACTGATGAGTAGATACAGTGTCTGGTGGTTCACTGACTGATGAGAGATACAGTGTCTGGTGGTTCACTGACTGATGAGTAGATACAGTGCCTGGTGGTTTACTGACTGATGAGTAGATACAGTGTCTGGTGGTTCACTGACTGATGAGTAGATACAGTGTCTGGTGGTTCACTGACTGATGAGTAGATACAGTGCCTGGTGGTTTACTGACTGATGAGTAGATACAGTGTCTGGTGGTTCACTGACTGATGAGTAGATACAGTGTCTGGTGGTTCACTGACTGATGAGTAGATACAGTGCCTGGTGGTTCACTGACTGATGAGTAGATACAGTGCCTGGTGGTTCACTGACTGATGAGTAGATACAGTGCCTGGTGGTTCACTGACTGATGAGTAGATACAGTGCCTGGTGGTTTACTGACTGATGAGTAGATACAGTGCCTGGTGGTTCACTGACTGATGAGTAGATACAGTGCCTGCAGAAAATATTCACACCACTTGACTTTTTCCATATTTTGTTGTGTTACAACCTGAATTGAAAATGTATTAAATGTAGTTTTTTGTTTGTTACTGGCCTACACACAACACCCCATAATGTCAAAGTGGAAATATCTTTTTAGAAATATTAACAAATTAATAAAAAATGAGAAGCTGAAATGTCTTGAGTCAATAAGTATTCAACCCCTTTGCTATGGCAAGCCTAAATAAGTTCAGGAGTAAAAGTTGCATGGACTCTGTGTACATTAATAGTGTTTAACTGGATTTTTTTATGACTATCTCATCGCTGTACCCCACACATACAATTATCTGTAAGGTCCCTCAGTCGTGAAAGTTATGACTACCTCATCGCTGTACCCCACACATACAATTATCTGTAAGGTCCCTCAGTCGTGAAAGTTATGACTACCTCATCGCTGTACCCCACACATACAATTATCTGTAAGGTCCCTCAGTCATGACAGTTAGGACTACCTCATCGCTGTACCCCACACATACAATTATCTGTAAGGTCCCTCAGTCGTGAAAGTTATGACTACCTCATCGCTGTACCCCACACATACAATTATCTGTAAGGTCCCTCAGTCATGACAGTTAGGACTACCTCATCGCTGTACCCCACACATACAATTATCTGTAAAGTCCCTCAGTCATTCATGGACACTCTTACTGACAGTTGTGGCTGCTTCGTGTGATGTATTGTTGTCTCTACCTTCTTGCCCTTTGTGCTGTTGTCTGTGCCCAATAATGTTTGTGCCATGTTTTGTGCTGACACCATGTTGTGTTGCTACCATGTTGTTATGTTGTGTTACTAGCATGCTGTGTTGTCATGTGTTGCTACCTTTCTATGTTGTTGTCTTAGGTCTCTCTTGATGTAGTGCTGTGTTGTCTCTCTTGTTGTGTTGTGTGTTTTGTCATATATGTATATATATATAGTATTTATTTTTTATTTGTAATCCCAGGCCCCTGTCCCCGCAGGAGGCTTTTGGCCTTTTGGTCATTGTAAATAAGAATGTGTTCTTAACTGACTTGCCTAGTTAAACAAAGGTTAAATAAAAAATAAATCAACCACGATGACCAGGGAGGTTTTCCAATACCTCACAAAGAAGGGCACCTATTAGTAGATGGGTAAAAATGTAAAAAAGCAGACATTGAATATCCCTTTGAGCATGGTGAACTTTGGATGGTGTATCAATACACCCAGTCATTACAAAGATACAGGCGTCCTTCCTGACTCAGTTGTCAGAGATTGAAGAAACCGCTCAGGGATTTCTGACCTAATTGCCAGAGTGAAAAAAAGAAAGACTGTAAAGAATAAAACATATTCCAAAACATGCATCCCAACAAGGCACTAAAGTAATACTACAAAAAATGTGGCAAAGCAATTCACTTTTTGTGGTATGTTTGGGGCAAATAAAATACAGCAGTCAACCTCATATTTTCAAGCACAGTGGTGGCTGCATCGTGTTATGGGTATGCTTGTAATCATTAAGCACTGGGGAGTGTTTCAAGATAAAAAAGAAACAGAATGGAGCTAAGCATAAGCAAAATCTCAGAGAAAAACCTGGTTCAGTCTGCCTTCCCTCAGACACTGGGAGATGAATTCACCTTTCAGCAGGACAATAACTTAAAACACAATGCTAAATCTACACTGGAGTTGCTTACCAAGAAGACATTGAATGTTCCTGAGTGGCCGAGTTACAGTTTTGACTTAAATCTGCTTGAAAATCTATGGCAAGACTTGAAAAGTGTTGTCTAGCAATCAGCAACAACCAATTTGACTAAGCTTGAATAATTTTTAAAGAAAAATGGGCAAATATTGTACAATCCAGGTATGCAAAGCTTTTAGAGACTGTAATCTGTCAAAGTTGATTTTAACATACATTCACTCAGGGGTTTGAATACTATATTTCTGTATTTCATTCTCAATACATTTGCAAACATTTATTAAAACATGTTTTCTCTTTGAAATGATGGGGTATTGTTTGTAGATGGGAGAGAAATCCATTTTGGATTCAGGCTGTAACACAACAACATGTGGAATACGTCAAGGAGTGTGGTTACTTTCTGAAGGCACTGGAAAAACAATGTGAGGGGGTGTGTAGGCTTTTCAAGTAGTTCTGTGTTGACATTTGACCAACATGAGGTACTTGCGCACAGATCTTGTTCTTTAATGCGCTGAAAGCTTCTGCTGGCATAGTTGAATGATTATGAGTCACAGCTGGGTAGATTCTTGAAGCAGGCCAAAAGGTTTCCACTAGGTCAGGGGAGTCAACATTATCCACAATGCTCCTGTGTGAGTGTAGTGTAGGTGGATGACACTAAACGTACAAGTAGCTACCAAAATAAAGGATACACTTGAGTAAATGAGGGATGCAAAGTATATTGAAGGCAGGTTGCTTCCACACCAGTGGAGGTTGCTGAGGGGAGGATGGCTCATAATAATGGGTGGAATGGACTGGCGTCAAACAAACGGAAACCATGGAAACCACGTGTTTGATGTATTTGCTACCATTCCACTCATTCTGATCCAGCCATTAGCGTGAGCCAGTCATCCCCAAGTAAGGTGCCACCAACCTACTGTGTTCCACACAGGTGTGGTTCCTGAGTTAATTAAGAAATTAACATCCCATCATGCTTAGGGTCATGTAGAAAAATACTGGGCAGACCATTGTTTTGGTTACCATGGCTATGCCCCCATAGGATGACAATGCCCACAGGGCACGAGTGGTCACTGAATGGTTTGATGACCATGAAAGTGATGTATGCCATGGCCATCTCAGTCACCATTCTGTAGTGGCACCTGAGACAGCGCTTTCCTCCACCTCCACGTGTGCACAGCTGTATCTGATGTATGCACTCAATATTGTTAGTGGCTCTGGATAAGTGTGTCTGCTAAATGACACAAATGTCAAATGTAAATCAACAAAACACCAAATTATGGAATTTCTCGTGGAAGAATGGTGTCGCAACCCTCCAATAGATTTGTAGGATCTATGCCAAGGTGCATTCAAGCTGTTCTGGCTCATAATGGCCCGACGCCCTATTAAGACTCTTTATGTTGGTGTTTCCTTTACTTTGGCAGTTACCTGTACCTGTCTACAGAAGACATATCCCAGTTAAATGAGGAAGATGTACATCACAGGAGGTTGATGCCAGCTTATTTGGGGAGCACAGGCTCATGGTAATGGCTGGAGCGGAATCAGTGGAATGGTATCAAATATATCAAACACATGGTTTCCATGGTTTCCTGGTTTTTAATGCCATTGTATTTGATCCGTTACAGACATCATTATGAGCTGTCCTCCCCTCAGCAGCCTTCACTGAGTACATACAGTAAGCAGTAAAGAGATCATAAACAGCAGCAATCACACTCTATCATGTCTAGTCTGTTACCATGGACCACCATGAACCACATGCTCCTACTATATTAATATGCCCCACGAAACAGACGCAAGTGAGCTCTGCCAAAACATCCTCGAGAAATGAATGTGTTTCGCTTTCTATTTCAATGCTCTAGCTAACTTCCCTTGGTGGAGGTGAATCCAGCCCTGCCTACACACTCCCTTCCTTCCTCGCTGAAATCAATCCTGTGTGCCCAAGGCAGGTTATGTGACAAGTCAAATGATTGTAGTTACATTGTACCCATTTTGACAAAGTGGAAATGTAAGAGTTTTGTCATTGTAAGAGAGCCACCCACTCACGTTCTTCTGGTGGTAAAGTGAATGTTCTGTCCTGCAACACTGTCACAATGAGCTGCGGTCAGGGACTAAAATAAAACCAAGTATTTGCTTGATACACTAAGTAGGAGCCCTAGCGTTACCTGGATCAAGGGCTACCTCACCAACTAAACCTGAACACTGTGTCAGACAGCAGTTGACCATTTTCAATGTCTATTACCTATGATTTTGAGAGTATTGTGAGATAACATCCGTTTTTTTTTCTGTGTCATTTTTGAATGACAGTGATTTAGCATAGGATGGCTCTACCAACGAGGGTTGTGTCCGGGCACACACCAGTCTGTATAGATTACAGTCATTATCTCCGTGCCACTGTTAACCACGGCCATCAATGCTCACCAATTACCTCAGCATCTGTGATCTCTCTCTGTACGCACTCCCAAACTTGCTGCCTCACATCACGGTTTGTTTTATTATATTCAGCTAATTGTATTGTAAATGTCAGTTTTCCACAACTAGTTTTCTTTGAGCCCCTCTATGCATACCATGCTGATCTATTTCAAACAAAATAGGTAGTATTTCTACTGAGATAGGTATCAATTTCACATTGGTGTGATAGTGTGTAATTATTGAAAGTGGTGGAAATAGAACCCAATTGTCATCACCCAGTGAAATACTACTTGAGTAAAAGTCTAAAAGTGTTTAGTTTTAAATATACTTAAGTATAAAAAGTAAAACTATAAATCATTTCACGTTTCTTATATTTAGCAAACCAGACAGCACTTTTTTTGTTTTTAATGTATGGATAGCCAGGGTACTCCAACACTTAGACATCATTTACAAATAAGGCATTTGTGTTTAGTGAGTCCGCCAGATCAGAGGCAATTGATTAGTGTGTGAGTTGGACTATTGTTCTGTCCTTCTATGCATTGAAAATGTACTTCTGGGTATCGGGGAAAATATATGGAGTAAAAAGTAAATTTATTTTCTTTAGGAATGTAGTGAAGTAAAAGTAAAAGTAAAAATATAAATTGTAAAGTAAAGTACAGATACCACAAAAAAATGTACTGAAGTAGTACTTTAAAGTATTTTTACTTAAGTGCTTTACACAACTGATTATGGAAGCAACCAGTTTACATTCTGTCAACTCTGTATTGGCCTGCAGGAAGTGGTGGGTAATTGTCTTATTCTCCACATAAACATCCTCCTCTGAAGGACAATCCCTCAACCATTTGTTTAGACAGTACAGTATTAATTTAATTCCTGTGCAGACTAATGAAAAGGTTGCTCTCTAATATTCAATAATGGATGTTGAACCATTTATAATCCTGCTAACGCAATATTAGCCAACCCTGCTTCTATTCCCTGTTTTCCCTAACAAGCTAGTCACCTCTCAATTCAATTCAATTCAAGGGCTTTATTGGCATGGGAAACGTGTTAACATTGCCAAAGCAAGTGAGGTAGATAATATATAAAGTGAAATATAAAGTGAAATAAACAATAAAAATTAACAGTAAACATTACACATACAGAAGTTTCAAAACAATAAAGACATTTCAAATGTCATATTATATATATACAGTGTTTTAACAATGTACAAATGGTTAAAGGACACAAGATAAAATAAATAAGCCTAAATATAGGTTGTATTTACAATGGTGTTTGTTCTTCACTGGTTGCCTTTTTCTCATGGCAACAGGTCACAAATCTTGCTGCTGTGATGGCACACTGTGGAATTTCACCCAGTAGATATGGGAGTTCACCTCTTTCTCTCTCTCTCCCTCTCTCCCTCTCTCTCCCTCTCTCTCTCTCTCTCTCTCTCTCTCTCTCTCTCTCTCTCTCTCTTTTCTCTCTTTCTTTCTTTCTTTCTTTCTTTCTCCCCCCCTGAACACCCACTGTTCCTAGGCCGTCATTGGAAATCAGAATTTGTTCTTAACTGTCTTGCCTAGTTAAATAAAGGTCAAATAAATACAAATTCAATTCAGTAGACCTTATTAACAAGTTAAGTTACTTATATTGTCAAGGTATACATATAACCAAAAATGGTGGGACCAACGGCAATAAGGCATCAATAATACTACTAGTGTCTCCCTCACTCCTTCCTCTCTCTTTCCTCGCTCTCTCTCTTCTTCCTCTCAATTCAATTAAATTCAATTCAATTCAAGGGGCTTTATTGGCATGGGAAACATGTGTTAACATTGCCAAAGCAAGTAAGGTATATAATATATAAAGTGAAATAAACAATAAAAATTAACAGTAGACATCACACATACAGAAGTTTCAAAACAATAAAGACATTACAAATGTCGTATTATATATATATATATATATATATATATATATACAGTGTTTTTACAATGTGCAAATGGTAATCCCATCCCTCATCCCACTCTGTCCCTCATGTATCTGCTCTGGACCGGTTGGGAACTTGAATTAAAGGCCCCGTATTTCACAGGCTTAGTGAATAAATCAATGGCCATCCTTTACAGTTTGATGACCCCAGACTGATGTTGATTTAGCACCAGGGGAGCATTCTAACAACACTGCTCTAGAGTAATAGAGAGTAGAGTCTGTGGACTGATCCGACTGAACCAATACAACGAATATTAACACAATGGGTGTACAGTATGTTGGAGGAGCGCAATATGGATTATGAGAATGTTGCTAGTGTCAAATATAGCTATGCGAATCTGATCCGAGATGACAAGCCAATTTGACAAGCGTTTTCTTGTGAGCATTATTGTTATTTACAGTGAGGGGAAAAAGTATTTGATCCCCTGCTGATTTTGTACATTTGCCCACTGACAAAGAAATGATCAGTCTATAATTTTAATGGTAGGTTTATTTGAACAGTGAGAGACAGAATGACAACAAAAAAAATCCAGAAAAACGCATGTCAAAAATGTTATAAATTGATTTGCATTTTAATGAGGGAAATAAGTATTTGACCCCGTCTCAATCAGAAAGATTTCTGTCTCTCAGGTGTCTTTTATACAGGTAACGAGCTGAGATTAGGAATGATCCCTTTAAGAGTGTGCTCTTAAAGTGTCAAAAGACACCTGTCCACAGAATCAATCAATCAGATTCCAAACTCTCCACCATGGCCAAGACCAAAGAGCTCTCCAAGGATGTCAGGGACAAGATTGTAGACCTACATAAGGCTGGAATGGGCTACAAGACCATCGCCAAGCAGCTTGGTGAGAAGGTGACAACAGTTGGTGTGATTACTCGCAAATGGAAGGAACACAAAAGAACTGTCAATCTCCCTCTGCCTGGGGCTCCATGCTGGATCTCACCTCATGGAGTTGCAATGATCATGAGAACGGTGAGGAATCAGCCCAGAACTACACGGGAGGATCTTGTCAATGATCTCAAGGCACCTGGGACTATAGTCACCAAGAAAACAATTGGTCACACACTATGCCGTGAAGGACTGAAATCCTGCAGCGCCCGCAAGGTCCCCCTGCTCAAGAAAGCACATATACATGCCCGTCTGAAGTTTGCCAATGAACATCTGAATGATTCAGAGGACAACTGGGTGAAAGTGTTGTGGTCAGATGAGACCAAAATGGAGCTCTTTGGCATCAACTCAACTCGCCGTGTTTGGAGGAGGAGGAATGCTGCCTATGATCCCAAGAACACCATCCCCACCGTCAAACATAGAGGTGGAAACATTATGCTTTGGGGGTGTTTTTCTGCTAAGGGGACAGGACAACTTCACCTCATCAACGGGATGATGGATGGGGCCATGTACCGTCAAATCTTGGGTGATAACCTCCTTCCCTCAGCCAGGGCATTGAAAATTGGTCGTGGATGGATGTTCCAGCATGACAATGACACACGGCCAAGGCAACAAAGGAATGGATCTTGATGAAGCACAATAGGAGACCTAGCCAGTCTCCAGACCTTAATCCCATAGAAAATCTGTGTAGGGAGCTGAAGGTTCGAGTTGCCAAACATTAGCCTCAAAACCTTAATGACTTGGAGATCTGCAAAGAGGAGCGGGACAAAATCCCTCCTGGGATGTGTACAAACCTGGTGGCCAACTACAAGAAACGTCTGACCTCTGTGATTGCCAACAAGGTTTTTGCCACCAAGTACGAAGTCATGTTTTGCAGAGGGGTCAAACGCTTATTTACCTCATTAAAATGCAAATCAATTTCTACAAAATCAGCAGGGATCAAATACTTTTTTCCCTCACTGTATGCTTTGTCTCATTAGACAATTATTTAATCAGATTTAGAGTCGCCACAAGACAGATACAAAAAAATAAAACAACATTTTGGGTGTCATGGCAACACTCTTACCCATTGAGTCGATGTCAGCTGATCCAATCCAACCAACCAGTCTTGATGTAGGAAACTAGCTAATGCATTTGCTCCGGCTCATTTGCATGTCTTTGATTGTTGCTCTCCAGTGTACCGCTCAGGCCTCGTAATTACCCCCCACCCACAGAAGAGGCCGCAGTAATAATAGTTTGGATAACTTTGGTCTAATTACACAACCTTCATTGATGTGGAACAGGATATGGGGACAAACTCCACAGCTGGAAGCGGGAGGAAGGATGGCATTAGGAACTGACAACAAGCTATTAACCTGAGCCCCTCGCTGGTAAGAAGGGATGTTTTTTCCTGCCCCTCTCTTCGTCTTTTGTTTGTGAATCTTTTTCGAATGCAACTTTATGGATCATACATCAATGTTTCTATTTGGAAGCTTTTTGTTTGGGATGAAAGCAATCTGTGAATAGAGTTATGATACATGAAATCAAGCTTAAAATGAACCATCTTGTCCTAAAGTGGATATTTGAAAAGGATGAATATGGCTGAATATTTCAAAATTAATTTTGAAGTACTTATCTGTACCTGCAATGCTGTGGTGGATCAAAGTATGTTGAATTAACTCATGATCTATCCGCCATCAACTCGTACCATCAGCTATTTAATAATATAAACATTTTATAAACGCATTACATCTGAGAGGGCTTGTGATTATTCACTCTTTATTTAAGACAGACATTAAATGCGGAACGAAAGCCTCTGATGCGGCAGAGATTATGAAAATCTCCTTGATCTCTGTTGCTATCCCAGCTGCCAACTACATCTCTCTTTAATGTGTTGCTATCCCAGCTGCCAACTACATCTCTCTTTAATGTGTTGCTATCCCAGCTGCCAACTACATCTCTCTTTAATGTGTTGCTATCCCAGCTGCCAACTACATCCCTCTTTAATGTGTTGCTATCCCAGCTGCCAACTACATCTCTCTTTAATGTGTTGCTATCCCAGCTGCCAACTACATCTCTCTTTAATGTGTTGCTATCCCAGCTGCCAACTACATCTCTCTTTAATGTGTTGCTATCCCAGCTGCCAACTACATCCCTCTTTAATGTGTTGCTATCCCAGCTGCCAACTACATCTCTCTTTAATGTGTTGCTATCCCAGTTGCTATCCCAGCTGCCAACTACATCTCTCTTTAATGTGTTGCTATCCCAGCTGCCAACTACATCCCTCTTTAATGTGTTGCTATCCCAGCTGCCAACTACATCTCTCTTTAATGTGTTGCTATCCCAGCTGCCAACTACATCCCTCTTTAATGTGTTGCTATCCAAGCTGCCAACTACATCTCTCTTTCATGTGTTGCTATCCCAGCTGCCAACTACATCTCTCTTTAATGTGTTGCTATCCCAGCGGCCAACTACATCCCTCTTTAATGTGTTGCTATCCAAGCTGCCAACTACATCTCTCTTTCATGTGTTGCCATCCCAGCTAGCAACTACATCTCTCTTTAATGTGTTGCTATCCCAGGTGCCAACTACATCTCTCTTTAATGTGTTGCTATCCCAGCTGCCAACTACATCTCTCTTTAATGTGTTGCTATCCCAGCTGCCAACTACATCTCTCTTTAATGTGTTGCTATCCCAGCTGCCAACTACATCACTCTTTAATGTGTTGCTATCCAAGCTGCCAACTACATCTCTCTTTCATGATTTGCCATCCTAGCTACCAACTACATCTCTCTTTAATGTGTTGCTATCCCAGCTGCCAACTACATCTCATCTCTCTTTAATGTGTTGCTATCCCAGCTGCCAACTACATCTCTCTTTAATGTGTTGCTATCCCAGCTGCCAACTACATCTCTCTTTAATGTGTTGCTATCCCAGCTGCCAACTACATCTCTCTTTAATGTGTGCCACAGCGTATTTTCCACCCTGAGGATTCCAGGATCTGTCAAAGAATAGCTCAAGCATTAGACTTGACCTTTCAGCTCAAGAACAATCAAAGGATACATTTGAAGTGGCCCTAAACTCCGGGAGTTACGCTGTAATTGGAAACCATCAGTGGAACATTTTATTTGAGACTTAAAAGGCAGATCCACAGTTGAAACAATAACAAAGTGTGCACCTCGCCTCTGTTTTGGTAAAAAAAGAGGGATGGGGCTAGAGAAATGTAACCACTCTTAAATTCATAGAATTTGGATGCAAAGACTCCCCATCCATAATATCAGCATTATAACCCTGCTTTGAGGCTATACAGTGTTTGTTTACATTTAGAATGTTTACAAACATTGGAGTAAAACAATTGTATTTTAGGGGTGTGACAGTTGCACTAAGCTCATGAGGCGTTTATGAGTTATTCTTCAAGGATCAATGGGTGTATATCATTAATTTACAAGTCCAGAAATGGATGTCGCAACCGCAGATTGCCACTTTAAGAGTCTGACTCACTATGAGATCTCTTTCTAACAGCTTCTTGTCCAACACATAATTCAGAGAGAGTGTGAGAGATAGGGGGAGAGGGAGAAAACGAGGGGGGTGAGTGTGGGAAACAGTAAGTGACACCAGGGGGCTTGTCACTAAACATGTGTGAAGAGGTAACACCTGGCTGTGACTCTGCTCCCAGCATGACCAACCACTTTTCAAGGATTTTCCAGCCATATAATGATAGCATATAGAGAACTGCACATACTCGATGTAGATACATACTGCAGTGAATTTGGCTTCAAAGGCTAACATGCTACAAAAAGCGTGGGCGGTTGGTTAAGTGCTAACTTAGCCATAGCGTTAACAGTGTTGGGGAGTCGTGAACTATATGTAGTCCGACTAGTAATTAAACTACATTTTACAGTAGCTTGGTGGTAGTTAAACTAAATGTAGTGTTTTCAATAGTTAAGAACCTTTTAGCCATGTGTAGTGGTATTGCTAACTACTGGAACTACACAGTACTGTTTTACCATGTAGCGGTGTAGTTAAGTACTGAAACTACACACTACTGTTTTACCATGTAGCGGTGTAGCTAAGTACTGGAACTACACACTACTGTTTTACCATGTAGCGGTGTAGCTAACTACTGGAACTACACACTACTGTTTTACCGTGTAGCTAAGTACTGGACCTACACACTACTGTTTATCCATGTAGCGGTGAACCTAAATCAAAATCAAATTTAATTGGTCAGGTACACATGGTTAGCAGATGTTATTGCGAGTGTAGAGAAATGCCTGTGCTTCTAGTTTCGACAGTGCAGCAATTTCTTACATGTAATCTAACAATTCCGCAACAACTACCTAATACACACAAATCTAAGTTAAGTAATGGAATAAGAATATATACACATAACTACATAGATGAGCAATGACAGAGCGGCATAGGCAATATGCAAAAGATGGTATAAAATACAGTATATACAGTGGCAAGAAAAGGTATCTGAACTCCTTGGAATTACCTGGGTTTCTGCATAAATTGGTCATCAAATTTGATCTGATCTTCATCTAAGTCACAACAATAGACAAACATAGTGTGCTTAAACTAATAACACACAAATGATTGTATTTTTCTTGTCTATATTGAATACATCATTTAAACATTCACATTCATAGGTTGTAAAAAGTATGTGAACCTCTAGGCTAATGACTTCTCCAAAAGCTAATTAGAGCCAGGGGTCAGCTAACCTGGAGTCCGATCAATGAGAATATTGGAGATGTTGGTTAGAGCTGCTTTGCCCTATAAAATACACACACAATTTGAGTTTGCTATTCACAAGAAGCATTGCCTGATGTGAACCATGCCTCAAACAAAAGAGATATCAGAAGACCTAAGATTAAGATTTGTGGACTTGCATAAAGTTGGAAAGGGTTACAAAAGTATCTCTTCAAGTCTTGATGTTCATTGGTCCACGGTAAGACAAATTGTCTTTAAATGGAGAAAGTTCAACACTGTTGCTACTCTCCCTAGGAGTGGCCATCCTGTAAAGATGACTGCAAGAGCACAGCACAGAATGCCCAATGAGGTTAAGAAGTATCCTAGAGTGTCAGTTAAAGACTTACATAATGCTAACATCTCTGTTGATGAGTCTACGACACATAAAACACTAAACAAGAATGGTGTTCATGGAAGGAAACCAGGGAAGAAGCCACTGCTGTCCACAAAAAACATTGCTGCCCATCTGACATTTGCAAAAGTGCACCCGGATGTTCGACAGTGCTACTGGCAAAATGTTCTGTGGACAGATGAAACTACAGTTGAGTTGTTTGGAAGGAACACACAACACTATGTGTGGAGGAAAAAAGGCACAGCACACCAACATCAAAACCTCATCCCAACTGTAAATTATGGTGGAGGGAGCATCATGGTAAGTTTTGGGGCTGCTTTGCTGTCTCAGGGCCTGGACAGCTTGCTATTATCGACGGAAAAATGAATTCCCAAGTTTATCAAGACATTTTGCCAGAGAATGTTAGGCTATCTGTCCACCAATTGAAGCTCAACAGAAGTTGGGTGATGCAACAGGACAACGACCCAAAACAAATCAACAACAGAATGGCTTCAACAGAAGAAAATACACATTCTGGAGTGGCCCAGTCAGAGTCCTGACCTCAACCCGATTGAGATGGGAGCATGACCCCAAGAGAGCGGTTCACACCAGACATCCCAAGAATATTGCTGAACTGAAACAGTTTTGTAAAGAGGAATGGACCAAAATTCCTTCTGACCTTTGTGCAGGTCTGATCCTCAACTACAGAAAACGTTTGGTTGAGGTTATTGCTGCCAAAAGGTCAACCAGATAAATCCAAGGGTTCACATACTTTCCCTACCGTGCACTGTGAATGTTTACACAGTGTGTTCACTAAAGACACAAATGTATAATTGTTTGTGTTTTATTAGTTTAAGCAGACTTTATTTGTCTATTGTTGTGACCTAGAGGAAGATCAAATTAAACTGTATGACTATTTTATGCAGAAAACCAGGTAATTCCAAAGGGTTCACATACTATTTCTTGCCCCTGTACATATGAGATGAGTAATGCAAGATATTTAAACATTCTTAAAGTGGCATTATTAAAGTGACTCGTGTTCCATTTATTAAAGAGGCCAATGATTTCAAGTCTGTATGTAGGCAGCAGCCTCTCTGTGTTAGTGATGGCTGTTTAACAGTCTGATGGCCTTGAGATAGAAGCTGTTTTTCAGTCTCTCGGTCCCAGCTTTGATGCACCCATACTAACCTCATCTTATGGATGGTAGTAGAGGGAACAGGCAGTGGCTTGGGTGGTTGTTGTCCTTGATGATCTTTTGGCCTTCCAATGACATTGGGTGCTGTAGATGTTCTGAAGGGCAGGTAGTTTGCCCCCGGTGATGCGTTGTGCAGGCCGCACCACCCTCTGGAGAGCCTTGCGGTTGTGGGCGGTGCTGTTGTTGTATGAGGTGGTGATACAGCCCAACAGGATGCTCTCAATTGTGCATCCGTAAAAGTTTGTGAGGGATTTAGGTGACAAGCGACATTTCTTCATCCTCCTGAGGTTGAAGAGGCACTGTTGTGCCTTCTTCACCACACTGTCTGTGTGGGTGGACCATTTCAGTTTATCCGTGATGTGTACGCTGAGGAACTTAAAAGTTTCCACCTTCTCCGCTGCTGACTTTCCAACTTTCCACCTTCTCCACGATCATCTCTTTAGTTTTGTTGACGTTGAGTGAGAGGTTGTTTTCCTGACACCAAACTCCAAGTGCCCTCACCTCCTCCCAGTAGACTATCTCGTTGTCGTTGGTAATCAAGCATACTACTGTTCTGTTGTTGTTGAATTTATTATGGATTTATTATGGATAAATGAATAAACAATATCCCCATTTTAAATAGAATTGTATCTAGGTAAACTTATACTCTGTTTTATAAGTAATTAACAATATGAGTTCATAAGAAGGGATTGTGTGACAGGACAAGGAGTAATAAAAAGTTAATGAACACCATTCCAACTAGGCAGGAACAAATGGGTTGTGGACTGTATAAACACATAAGGTCGTTAGCCTATGGTTGACCCAACTGAAACTTAGCTCTGGGGTTTTTAGATAAGTCAGTGAGTGCATTCCTAGGTTTGCTGTTAATTATAACTGTCAGTTCAGTGGTGATCGATAATGTTGAGGGGTCAAAAGTTATCTGGGAGTGTGTTAGTAAGTTAGAATGAACTTTTCACCTTACTTTGTCCCGGTCGAGAGGAGGGGATTCTGTTAAAGCAGTGAAATGACGTCATGATCTTTATATAAACTGCTACACGTGATTAAGTGGCAGCTCGCTCTGAGAATAAATTCTATCACCTAGTATTGAAAGACTGGTCTGCGTCTATGCAAACAAGAAATCTTACAAATTCTCATAAAATAGATTAAGTGCTTTTACTTAATGAAAGCACATTGGCATAATTAAATTATAGAAACAGTTGTATGCAAACTTGATGATTGAGTTGGAGGAGTGCATGGCCACGCAGTCATGGGTGAACAGGGACTACAGGATTGGGCTGAGCATGCACCCCTGTGGAGCCCCAGTGTTGAGGATCAGCAGGGGAGATGTTGTTTCCTACCTTCACCACCTGGAGGTGGCACGTCAGGAAGTCCAGGACCCAATTGGAAAGGGCGGGGTTGAGACCCAGGGCCTCAAGCTTAATGATGAGGTTGGTGTGTACTATGGTGTTGAATGCTGAGCTATAGTCAATGAACAGCATTCTTACATAGATATTCCTCTTGTCCAGATGGGATAGGGCAGTGTGCAGTGTGATGGCGATTGCATCGTCTGTGGACCTATTGGGGAGGTAAGCAAATTAAAGTGGGTCTAGGATGACAGGTAAGGTGGAGGTGATATGATCCTTGACTAGTCTCTCAAAGCACTTCATGATGAAAGATAGTCATTTTGTTCAATTACCTTTGCCTTCTTTGGTACAGGAACAATGGTGAACATCTTGAAGCATGTGGACACAGCAGACTGGGATAGGGAGAGATTGAATATGTCCGTAAACACACCAGCCAGCTGGTCTGCACATGTTCTGAGGATGCAGCTAGGGATGCCGTCTGGGCCGGCAGCCTTGCGAAGGTTAACATGTCTGACTCACGTTGGCCACGGAGAAGGAGAGCCCAGAGTCCTTGGTAGCGGCCGTGTCGGTGGCACTATATTATACTCAAAGCGGCAAAGAAGGTGCTCACTTTGTCCGGGAAGCAAGACGTTGGTGTCCGTGACATAGCTGGTTTTCCGTTTGTAGCACATGATTGTCTGTAGACCCTGCCACATACAGTTGAAGTTGGAAGTTTACATACACCTTAGCCAAATACATTTGAACTCTGTTTTTCCACAACAACTAACATTTAATCGTAGTAAATCGTAGTAAAAATTCCCTGTCTTAGGTCAGGATCACCACTTTATTTTAAGAATGTGAAATGTCAGAATAATAGTAGAGAGAATGGTTTATTTCAGCTTTTATTTCTTTCATCACAATCCCAGTGGGTCAGAAGTTTACATAAACTCAATTAGAATTTGGTAGCATTGCCTTTAAATTGTTTCACTTAGGTCAAACATTTCGGGTAGCCTTCCACAAGCTTCCCACAATAAGGGGTGAATTTTGGCCCATTCCTCCTGACAGAGCTGGTGTAACTGAGTCAGGTTTGTAGGCTTCTTTGCTCGCACACGCGTTTTCAGTTCTGCCCACAAATTTTCTATGCGATCGAGGTCAAGTCTTTGTGATACCTTGACTTTGTTGCCCTTAAGCCATTTTGCCACAACTTTGGAAGTATGCTTGGGGTCATTGTCCATTTGGAAGACCCATTTGTGACCAAGCTTTAACTTCCTGACTGATGTCTTGAGATGTTGCTTCACTATATCCACATAATTTTCCGGCCTCATGATACCATCTATTTTGTGAAGTGCACCAGGCCCTCCTGCAGCAAAGCACTCCCACAACCTGATACTGCTACCCCCGTGCTTCACCGTTGGGATGGTGCTCTTCGGCTTGCAAGCATCCCACTTTTGCCTCCAAACATAACAATGGTCATCATGGCCAAACAGTTCTATATTTGTTTCATCTGAGCAGAGGACATTTCTCCAGAAAGTACAATCTTTGTCGTTATATGCAGTTGCAAACTGTAGTCTGGCTTTTTTATGACTGTTTTGGAGCAGTGGCTTCTTCCTTGCTGAGCGGCCTTTTAGGTTATGTCGATATAGGACTCGTTTTACTGTGGATATAGATACTGTTGTACCTGTTTGTACCTCCAGCATCTTCACAAGGTCTTTTGCTGCTGTTCTGGGATTGATTTGCACTTTTCGCACCAAAGTATGTTAATCTCTAGGAGACAGAACGCGTATCCTTCCTGAGCGGTATGGCGGCTGCGTGGTCCCATGGTGTTTATACTTACGTACTATTGTTTGTACAGATGAACGTGGTACCTTCAGGCGTTTGGAAATTGTTCCCAAGGATGAACCAGACTTGTGGAGGTTACAAATCTTTCTCTGAGGTCTTGGCTGATTTATTTAGATTTTCCCATGATGTCAAGCAAAGAGACACTGAGTTTGAAGGTAGGCCTTGAAATACATCCACAGGTACACCTGCTGCCTACATACAGACTTGAAATCATTGGCCACTTTAATAAATGGATCACTGGTGGATCACTGGGACATTTCGCTACACTTGCAATAACATGTGACCAATATAATTTGATTTAATTTGATCCTGTTTGAGTTTCTGCTTATGGAAGGGAGGAGCAAAATGGAGTCGCGGTCATATTTGCCAAAAGGAGGGCGGGGGAGGGCCTTGTACGCATCACGGAAGTTAGAGGGGCAGTGATTCAGTGTTTTCCCGGTGCGAGTGCTACAGTCAATATGCTGATAGATTTTAGGTAGCCTTGTTCTCAAATTTGCTTTGTTAAAATCCCCAGCTACAATAAATGCAGCCTCAGGATATAACTACTGGAACTACACACTACTGTTTTACCATGTAGCGGTGTAGCTAACTATTGGAACTACACACTACTGTTTTACCATGTATTGGGGCCTCCCGGCTGGCGCAGTGGTCTTAGGCACTGCATCGCAGTGCTAGCTGTGCCACCAGAGATTCTGGGTTCAAGCGCAGGCTTTGTCGCAGCCGGCGATGACCGGGAGGTCCATGGGGTGACGCACAATTGGCCCAGCGTCATCAGGGTTAGGGAGGGTTTGGCTGGCAGGGATATCCTTGTCTCATTGCGCACTAGTGACTCCTGTGGCGGGCTGGGCGCAGTGCACTCTGACCAGGTCGCCAGGTGTACGGTGTTTCATCCGACACATTGGTGCGGCTGGCTTCCGGGTTGGATGTGCATTGTGTCAAGAAGCAGTGCGGCTTGGTTGGGTTGTGTTTCTGAGGACGCATGGCTCTTGACCTTCGCTTCTCCCGAGTCCGTATGGGAGTTGCAGCGATGAGACAATACTGTAACTACTACCAATTGGACACCATGAAATTGATGAGAAAAAAGGGGTAAAATAATTTAAAAAAATAAATGTCGCTTTTCGACCTGTCCCCAAATTAATGTCATTGGTTCAGAGTTTGTTTTGCTATTTTAACCTGGGTGTCGTGATCGTGTTTGGTGTAGGGGGACAAAATACATGTATGCACGATAGCGCATGATGGCGCGCAGCCGGTTTGGGTTCCGTGTAAGGCTTTTCTATAACAAAATGTTTCCTTTATTTGGAAGGTCCTGACCCAAAAGTAATCCAATTGGATTTTATGGTAAAGGCCATTTTGGGACGGAAAGGATGAGAGTGATAGCATGTGTATTCATTTGAAAGATGGAGAGCATTTGGTCAAGGGTCTGTATAAGCCTATTTGTTTCTGGCTATGCTCTGAAGAAGCAAATTTATGCAAGTGCACTCTGATCTTTCTTTGTGATTTTACCTTGAACCCATTATGACAACATCACAGGGTTTATAGCAAGGAGGGGAAAAGCCACTAGGGAAAGGAGAGGAGAATTGGCTTTAATGAAATCCACCCATCCCTATTCACTCTGATGTCAAACTGTTGGCAACATGAAACAAGTTTTTAAGTTATTGAACTCACAGCATGAAAGCTCATTTAGCCAAATGATATAGGGATTGTGTTGTTATTGGTACAATGTATTATGAAGCCAAATACATGTGTAAATGATTAGAACTGAGGCAAGTGTGTAGAGACACAGCATGTAGAAAGTATAATATTTTCCTCAAAGGTAGCAGAGGCAGAACCTTAAATGAAAGACCCTAGTAATAAATAAAACTGGTCAGCACTAACGCTTTCAGCTTTTGTTTGATAAAAAAAAACATCAACAGGGCTTTAAAGAGTGCTTTCATTTGAGGCCAATCCAATCGTCAAAAAGCCCTGTGATTATGTCATTAATACATGTTTTATGCCGCTGTAGATAGTGTCAAATCTTCTTGTGCTTTTCAGGCCTGCCCCACAGGTCTCTAACAGTAAGCAGCTTAGCAGCAATATTGTACAGTGCTGCACATGACCCCAAGGGATCTAAAATGGAGGCGGGAAGCCAGCTTCATAATCCACCTCAGACTGGTCCCTTTTATCTGGATTGATTGGAGAGATGGAGATGATTTCATTGGCAAATTTTATGCTACCTTTATGCATGGCAAAAATAACATAATTATGCAACAACAATAATTTGAATGAAACAATTGTTACTTCTCATGTTAAGTTCAAGCTGCTGCTTGATGATTGAAAAAGTAAAATACAAAGTACCGTTTCCCAAAAAGACTAATAGTTCTAAAATCATTGTTTGAACCTTCATGGAGCATTGTTAAATCGGCTAACTATTTTCCAAAACCCTCATTAATAAGGTGTCACTTGAAAAGTATTTGAAGAGCCCCCTCACTCACATTCAGACCCTTCCCTTCCACGGGTCACATGTTGCCATAAGGAATTATCTATGGATTCCTCCATGAATTAAGGATTTTCTAGAATTTAAATTAATAAAAAAATAAATCAATGTGTTAATTAATCTGTGTTAATTACAGTGGGGAGAACAAGTATTTGATACACTGCCGATTTTGCAAGTTTTCCTACTTACAAAGCATGTAGAGGTCTGTCATTTTTTTCATAGGTACACTTCAACTGTGAGAGACGGAATCTAAAACAAAAAATCACATTGAAAATCACATTGTATGATTTTTAAGTAATTCATTTGCATTTTATTGCATGACATAAGTATTTGATACATCAGAAAAGCAGAACTTAATATTTGGTATAGAAACCTTTGTTTGCAATTTCAGACATTATACATTTCCTGTAGTTCTTGACCAGGTTTGCACACACTGCAGCAGGGATTTTGGTCCACTCCTCCATACAGACCTTCTCCAGATCCTTCAGGTTTCGGGCTGTCGCTGGGCAATAGGGACTTTCAGCTCCCTCCAAAGATTTTCTATTGGGTTCAGGTCTGGAGACTGGCTAGGCCACTCCAGGACCTTGAGATGCTTCTTACGGAGCCACTCCTTAGTTGCCCTGGCTGTGTGTTTCGGGTCGTTGTCATGCTGGAAGACCCAGCCACGACCCATCTTCAATGCTCTTACTGAGGGAATGAGGTTGCTGGCCAAGAGCTTGCGATACATGGCCCCATCCATCCTCCCCTCAATATGGTGCAGTCGTCCTGTCCCCTTTGCAGAAAAGCATCCCCAAAGAATGATGTTTCCACCTCCATGCTTCACGGTTAGGATGGTGTTCTTGGGGTTGTACTCATCCTTCTTCTTCCTCCAAACATGGTGAGTGGAGTTTAAACCAAAAAGCTCTATTTTTGTCTCATCAGACCACATGACCTTCTCCCATTCCTCCTCTGGATCATCCAGATGGTCATTGGCAAACTTCAGCCGGGCCTGAACATGCGCTGGCTTGAGCAGGGGGACCTTGAGTGCGCTGCAGGATTTTAATCCATGACGGCATAGTGTGTTACTAATGGTTTTCTTTGAGACTGTGGTCCCAGCTCTCTTCAGGTCATTGATCAGGTCCTGCCGTGTAGTTCTGGGCTGATCCCTTACCTTCCTCATGATCATTGATGCCCCATGAGGTGAGATCTTGCATGGAGCCCCAGACCGAGGCTGATTGACCGTCATCTTGAACATCTTCCATTTTCTAATAATTGCTCCAACAGTTGTTGCCTTCTGACCAAGCTGCTTGCCTATTGTCCTGTAGCCCATTCCAGCCTTGTGCAGGTCTACAATTTTATCCCTGATGTCCTTACATCCTCTCTGGTCTTGGCCATTGTGGAGAGGTTGGAGTCTGTTTGATTGAGTGTGTGGACAGGTGTCTTTTATACAGGCAACAAGTTCAAACAGGTGCAGTTAATACAGGTAATGAGTGGAGAACAGGATGGCTTCTTAAAGAAGAACTAACAGGTCTGTGAGAGCCGGAATTCTTACTGGTTGGTAGGTGATCAAATACTTATATCATGCAATAAAATGCTAATTAATTAATTAAAAATCATACAATGTTATTTTCAGGATTTTTCTTTTAGATTCCGTCTCTCACAGTTGAAGTGTACCTATGATAAAAACTTACAGACCTCTACATGCTTTGTAAGTAGGAAAACCTTCAAAATCGTCAGTGTATCAAATACTTGTTCTCCCCACTGTATATGATTGTGGGGATTAAAGTGTAATTAATAATTTATGCAATAATTAATTGATTGTAATTAATAACACAATATTAAACACCTCTGTGATAGTAGGATAAATTGCTTAGCAACTTCCATTAGTTTTATCAGCTGTGACATAGTTTATGATGAAACCATGTAGCACATTGTACTCATTAAGGTGTAATTACTTGTCTACTTTATACACTATATTTACTCAATATACTGTAGTATTGTTAGCTACTTGTAATCAGGTAAACAGGTGATCAATAATCTGTGACAAAATACATTTGCATTGAACAGTAACATTCCCAGGTTTGACTATGAGGAAAGAAGATACACAAAATAACTACCAGTGAGAATTACCTTTCATACATACTGTAAACCACAGTAGGCCCATACATACTGTAAACCACATTAGGCCCATACATACTGTAAACCATGGTAGGTCCATGTGTACTATACACCACAGTAGGTCCATGCATACTGTAAACCACAGTAGGCCCATACATACTGTAAACCACAGTAGGCCCATACATACTGTAAACCATGGTAGGTCCATGTGTACTATACACCACAGTAGGTCCATGCATACTGTAAACCACAGTAGGTCCATAAATACTGTAAACCACAATAGTTCCATATATACTGTAAACCCACAGTAGGTCCATGCGTACTGTAAACCAGAGTAGGTCCATGTGTACTGTAAACCACAGTAGGTCCATGTGTACTGTAAACCACAGTAGGTCCATGTGTACTGTAAACCACAGTAGGTCCATACAGAGCAGTAAGCATTTCACTGTAAGGTCTGTTGTATTCGTCGCATGTGACAAATACAATTTGATTTGATTTTGATTTGATATACTGTAAACCCCAGTAGATCTGCTGTTACAGGAAACACAAATAAAACATCATAGAACCATCCATCAGCGAGATGTTTATTTTGCAATATACAGCTGTTGGGGCAAGACATTTATATATATTTTATATTTAAAATATTTATATATTACACGTTTTATTTTCTGATACAATCATACAGTACATAGCAGAGGTGTGGACTCGAGTCACAAGTGATAACTTGCAACTCGACTTTGACTTTAACACCAATGACTCGTGACTTGACTTGGACTTGAGCCTTTTGACTCGACCTGACTTGATACCCTCCCCAAGCCTCCCCAAGCCTCCCCAACCCTCCCCAAGCCCAAATATAAAAAATGATACTGTTGTAAAAAGTGTGCAGCGCATCAACTCTTCATTTAACAGATTACAGTTTGAATCAGACAGCAGCCAATCAAATTGTGCCAGCTGAGAAACAGTTGAGCGTGGCAGTACAGAGGAACGTCGGTGAGTGAATTCAGATGGAGCCCTTGAAAAGATGATACCCAAAATTATTATTTTCTGATATAAAGACGATGCTGTATCAACAAAAAAATGGAATGCAATTTGCAAAACATGCGGGAAGAAAATTACAGACGGAGGCGCAACAATTTCCAACTTTGTTCGACATTTGAAGCTGCACAAATAACGGTAAAAGAACAGTGAATCATGGCTAATATAGCCGACAGCTATGTCTTTACTTTACTATTGTAGTGTCATGACGTTGGCCTGGGGGTAGGTTTATGACAGTCATAAATACCTCTTTCCCCCCCTTTTCTTCTCTCTACCCTACTGAGGTTACATTTGCAAAATCCTTGGTTAACATAGAGATTCTGGGAACATCAGTAAGTGGGGGGAAATGAACTATATTCTGGTAATCCGAACAATTGAACATATGTGGTGGTACTTAATGAATATGATGTCAGTTCGGTTGTCATCTGAGACATTCTCATCAATGATAAGATGACATAAACTCTACAGTGGAAAGTCTACACATCAGAGTTATCGGATTCACATGGAATTGTTGTTCAATTTAAATGTTTGAATATGAAAAAATTCGTGATGGGATGAAATGTGATTTAGCTTCTAAAATGTGACATTTGGGTTTTCATAAGACAGGGCTCTGCTCAATCAGTGGCCCGCCCCTGTGAAGGGGCGTGGGCTATAAAACTTTTCAAACACGCCCTCCTGTAACGGCGTTCTTCTTTAGTTGAAAGAGAGTCGGACCGAAATGCAGCGTGTAAGTTACTCATGTTTATTTAGTGAAGACAAACGAACGAATTATACACGAATAACTAATAAATACAAAAATAACAAACAGAACGTGAAACCTATTACAGCCTGACTGGTGCACACTACACAGAGACAGGAACAATCACCCACGAAATGCAAAGCGAAATCAGGCTACCTAAATACGGTTCCCAATCAGCGACAACGAGAATCACCTGACTCTGATTGAGAACCGCCTCAGGCAGCCAACCTATTTAACACACACACACCCCTAATCAACTACAATCCCAAACACTACAAACCCCAATACGAAAAAACAATACATAATAACCCCATGTCACACCCTGGTCTGACTAACTAATAAACTAAAACACAAAATACTAAGACCAAGGCGTGACACCTCCTCTCCCTTCCTATATAAGCCCTTGACGACAATATAACCTCCTGTTCCGAGGATGTAGGACGACGGTCCTATGTCAGAATGTTTCAGATAATAACTACGAACGAACAGAACGAAGCCAACATCAGCGTGAGCTTTGGTTGCGAATGGTATGAACTTTGAACTCTTATTTACTATAGAAGTGATACCTCCTAGCCGTTGAGTTAGCAACAGCAGATGCAACGAGGGTTTGGAAGGAACAGACAGAGTATCTCATCTATCACCCAACGACGTTACTACAACATATCCAATTGACAACCAGATACATTCTTCAAAGGACTTGGTTTGGCAACACGGCCTTCCATCTACCACCAACCTACCGAAGCGCAGCTCAGAGTAAATATTTATTGCATTTTCCTTTTCCAAATGGGCGGTAATTTAGAATGCATAAGATACTGTATTTACGATAGCACAGCTTTTCCCTGTGTCCCTCAGTCTTCCCGCTCTTTCACTCAAACCCAACCCTTTTCCTTTGTGTAACAAGCTGTCATATCTGTTCCACCCGCTAGGGACGTTTTCCTTTATGACGTAGTTTGTAATCAAGTTATGATTAAATTATGTGTATGTGTAATTCTGTGTGATTAGTTAGGTATTTAGTAAATAAATAATTAAACCCAATTTTGTATTGCTGATTCAAATTGTTAGCCAGGGTTCGTGCAGATAACCAAGAATTTACAACTTTCAGATGAGACTGAATTAAGAGGACGATTAATATTGACTGCTATTGATGTTTACATATTACTAGGTCTTTAAGAGTTTATTTGGAAGATAACAGCTCTATAAATATTATTTTGTGGTGCCCGACTCTCTTGCCTGTCTTTAAAGAATTTGACAGTACGTCGAACCGGCCTCACAACCGCAGACCACATGTATGGCGTCGTGGGGCCGAGCGGTTTGCTGATGTCAACGTTGTGAACAGAGTGCCCCATGGTGGCAGTGAGGTTATGGTATGGGCAGGCATAAGCTACGGACAACGAACACAATTGCCTTTTATGATGGCAATTTGAATGCACAGAGATAATGTAAGGAGATCCTGAGTCCCATTGACGTACCATTGCCCTGCCTTTTTTAAGGCCTCTGTGACCAACAGATGCATATCTTTCCATGTAAAATCCATAGATTAGGGCCTAATTCATCTATTCAATTTGACTGATTTCTTTATATGAACTGTAACTAAGTAAAATCTTTGACATTTTTTGTGTTTATATTTTTGTTCATTATAAGTGGATGTCAGCAGCAGTGAATTTACTGTCATTAATCTTATTAGAAAACCATTCAGAGAATATTCTTTGACAACTTGCTATGAATCTTGCTCCGCTTTTACAGATGAGGTTGTCAGTACCTTTCAGCCATCTTTCTCCTGGACAGGTAGAGAATGGGGGCGGGATGCAAAGACGCTACAGCTGATCATTCTTTCCACCTTTACACAGGTAAGTCAGTTAAGAACACATTCTTATTTGCAATGACGACCTGATGATGGAATGAGGTATGGGTGGCTTTGAGCAGTGTGCCTTACACTCCTAACACAGTGAGCGTTCCTGCAGGTCAGTCGCCTGGCATACCGAGTTATAGAACACAGTGCTGGTCTGCCATGGTGGCAGAGATCAAAGGGGTGGCTCTATCCGTCTCTATGATTATAGAGACAGACCAGGGGAATCTTTGTATCTATATCCAGGAATGGAAGGAACGGAAGGAGGAGGGAGGGAGGAAGCAAGGCGGGCAGTGAGGGAGGGAGGGAGGGGCAGGGAGGGAGGGAGGGAGGGAGGGAGGGAGGGAGGGGGGGGAGGGAGGCGGGCAGTGAGGGAGGGAGGGAGGCGGGCGGGGCGGGCGGTGAGGGAGGGAGGTGGGCAGTGAGGGAGGGAGGGAGGGAGGGAGGGAGGGAGGGAGGGAGGGAGGGGGAGGGAGGGAGGGAGGGAGGGAGGGAGGGAGGGGGCGGGGGGCGGGCGGGCGGGCGGGAGGGAGGGAGGGAGGGAGGGAGGGAGGGAGGGAGGGGGCGGGAGGGAGGGAGGGAGGGAGGGAGGGGGAGGGAGGGAGGGAGGGAGGGAGGGAGGGAGGGAGGGAGGGAGGGAGGGAGGGAGGGAGGGAGGGAGGGAGGGAGGGAGGGAGGGAGGGAGGGAGGGAGGGAAAGGTGGAAGATATGGCAAATCATGGGTTGGTTTATGATGGTGTGGGAGGACATAACAAGAAAAAGAGAGAGAAAAAAGGAACAGAGGTGTGATGAGAGGAGGACATCTTGGGATCACACAGCCTTATTTGCTGACAGGGTTACTTTATCAAACTAGGAGCGAAGCACGTCTCAACCATCCTGTAAATATAGGCTATAGTATGCACTAATAAGTTCTCAAACCATGGTGCGTTTTCTACTTTTTCTTAAATGAGCTCATGGAGAGTCTCATGAAGCGCCAATGAAGTGGACAGGAAGGATATAAAAAAAGCTTTAGCTCATATTGAAATATTGAATGCCCATCTGAAGGCTGTGGGCAGCAGGGTTTTAAAATGCATGCCCCGGGGATGCCAGTTGCCTTGTTGCTGCTGCTGTGATCAGTGTTGGCGTCTGACATGGGCAGCTCTGCCAAAGCTCTGGTTTTGCCCTGGGCTGACGGACGCAGTGAAGAAGAGAGGTCAGAGGTCAGATCTCCCTCCCTGCTATGGGGGAAAAGGCTGCTAGAGCTATGATTAGAAGTAGTCTGATATGGTACAGAGCATGATCTATAGCGTCAAGCTTCACATACGCTTTGTGTGATATTCCTATAATTAGTTGCAGTGCTAATTTGAAGTCCATTACAAGACTACAAAACCTTTTCCAAAACAATACATATAATTGATGTATATTGACTCATGTGCTCCATATAACCCTAGAGATAACACGCTGCAGCACTCCTCCAGCCCTTCCAGTGCTCTTAGACCTGTTGTTGATTTCATGAATCTATAGCCGTGGAAAAGCTCCATTTAACTTTCCTTCAGGTTTTACTGTTCTCTACTGCTGGTCCACTACTCCTCCTGTCTCCCTCCCCAAACACAATGTCATATATCCACTCCCACAACATCACAACCAGGCATTTAGAGTACACATCCAAGAGGATACAGACACCTTTCACAGATTAATACAGAGTTGTGTGTTTATTTTCCAGCCGTCAGTCAAGGCTTTTGGAGTTGAACACTTGAAGTTCCCCAGGGATAGTCACTTTTCATGCAGCGTTTCCTCACAAAGCTGCTACTTAAAATAACAGATAATGGAACAGGTTAATACAGACAGACAGTTTTAGTCTTGTTGAGGAAAGCTGTCACAGTCCCTCATTTGTGTTCATTCAATGGGAAATACGAATTCAATCACAAACAGAAAACCTGTATGACGTAACTGACAAACAGGAACGCTGTATGATGTAACTAACAAACAGGAACACTGTATGACGTAACTGACAAACAGGAACTCTGTATGATGTAACTAACAAACAGGAACACTGTATGACGTAACTGACAAACAGGAACTCTGTATGATGTAACTAACAAACAGGAACACTGTATGACGTAACTGACAAACAGGAACTCTGTATGATGTAACTAACAAACAGGAACACTGTATGACGTAACGGACAAACAGGAACTCTGTATGATGTAACTAACAAACAGGAACACTGTATGACGTAACTGACAAACAGGAACTCTGTATGATGTAACTAACAAACAGGAACCCTGTATGATGTAACTAACAAACAGGAACCCTGTATGATGTAACTAACAAACAGGAACCCTGTATGATGTAACTAACAAACAGGAACCCTGTATGATGTAACTAACAAACAGGAACCCTGTATGATGTAACTAACAAACAGGAACCCTGTATGACATAACTAACAAACAGGAACCCTGTATGATGTAACTAATAAACAGGAACCCTGTATGATGTAACTAACAAACAGGAACCCTGTATGACATAACTAACAAACAGGAACCCTGTATGATGTAACTAATAAACAGGAACCCTGTATGATGTAACTAACAAACAGGAACCCTGTATGACATAACTAACAAACAGGAACCCTGTATGACATAACTAACAAACAGGAACCCTGTATGATGTAACTAATAAACAGGAACCCTGTATGATGTAACTAACAAACAGGAACCCTGTATGATGTAACTAACAAACAGGAACCCTGTATGATGTAACTAACAAACAGGAACCCTGTATGATGTAACTAACAAACAGCAACCCTGTATGACATAACTAACAAACAGGAACCCTGTATGATGTAACTAATAAACAGGAACCCTGTATGATGTAACTAACAAACAGGAACCCTGTATGACATAACTAACAAACAGGAACCCTGTATGACATAACTAACAAACAGGAACCCTATATGACATAACTGAACCCTGTATGACATAACTAACAAACAGGAACCCTGTATGATGTAACAAACAAACAGGAACCCTATATGATGTAACTAACAAACAGGAACCCTGTATGATGTAACAAACAAACAGGAACCCTATATGACATAACTAACAAACAGGAACCCTGTATGATGTAACTAACAAACAGTAACCCTGTATGATGTAACAAACAAACAGGAATCCTATATGACGTAACTAACAAACAGGAACCCTGTATGATGTAACAAACAAACAGGAACCCTGTATGATGTAACTAATAAACAGGAACCCTGTATGATGTAACTAACAAACAGGAACCCTGTATGACATAACTAACAAACAGGAACCCTGTATGATGTAACAAACAAACAGTAACCCTGTATGATGTAACTAATAAACAGGAACCCTGTATGATGTAACTAACAAACAGGAACCCTGTATGACATAACTAACAAACAGGAACCCTGTATGATGTAACTAACAAACAGTAACCCTGTATGATGTAACAAACAAACAGGAACCCTATATGACGTAACTAACAAACAGGAACCCTGTATGATGTAACAAACAAACAGGAACCCTATATGATGTAACTAACAAACAGGAACCCTGTATGATGTAACAAACAAACAGGAACCCTATATGATGTAACTAACAAACAGAAACCCTGTATGACATAACTAACAAACAGGAACCCTATATGACATAACTAACAAACAGGAACCCTATATGACATAACTAACAAACAGGAACCCTGTATGATATAACTAATAAACAGGAACCCTGTATGATGTAACTAACAAACAGTAACCCTGTATGATGTAACTAACAAACAGGAACCCTATATGACGTAACTAACAAACAGCAACACTGTATGATGTAACTAATAAACAGGAACCCTGTATGATGTAACTAACAAACAGGAACCCTGTATGATGTAACAAACGAACAGGAACCCTGTATGACATAAATAAGAAACAGGAATCCTGTATGATGTAACTAACAAACAGGAACCCTGTATGACATAACTAACAAACAGGAACCCTGTATGACATAACTAACAAACAGGAACCCTGTATGATGTAACTAACAAACAGGAACCCTGTATGACATAAATAAGAAACAGGAATCCTGTATGATGTAACTAACAAACAGGAACCCTGTATGACATAACTAACAAACAGGAACCCTGTATGACATAACTAACAAACAGGAACCCTGTATGACATAACTAACAAACAGGAACCCTGTATGATGTAACTAACAAACAGGAACCCTGTATGATGTAACTAACAAACAGGAACCCTGTATGATGTAACTAACAAACAGGAACCCTGTATGATGTAACTAACAAACAGGAACCCTGTATGATGTAACTAACAAACAGCAACCCTGTATGACATAACTAACAAACAGGAACCCTGTATGATGTAACTAATAAACAGGAACCCTGTATGATGTAACTAACAAACAGGAACCCTGTATGACATAACTAACAAACAGGAACCCTGTATGACATAACTAACAAACAGGAACCCTATATGACATAACTGAACCCTGTATGACATAACTAACAAACAGGAACCCTGTATGACATAACTAACAAACAGGAACCCTATATGACATAACTAACAAACAGGAACCCTGTATGATGTAACTAATAAACAGGAACCCTGTATGATGTAACTAACAAACAGGAACCCTGTATGATGTAACTAACAAACAGTAACCCTGTATGATGTAACAAACAAACAGGAACCCTATATGACATAACTAACAAACAGGAACCCTGTATGACATAACTAACAAACAGGAACCCTGTATGATGTAACTAACAAACAGGAACCCTGTATGACATAACTAACAAACAGGAACCCTGTATGACATAACTAACAAACAGGAACCCTATATGACGTAACTAACAAACAGGAACCCTGTATGATGTAACTAACAAACAGGAACCCTATATGACGTAACTAACAAACAGGAACCCTGTATGATGTAACAAACAAACAGGAACCCTATATGATGTAACTAACAAACAGGAACCCTGTATGATGTAACAAACAAACAGGAACCCTATATGATGTAACTAATAAACAGGAACCCTGTATGATGTAACTAACAAACAGGAACCCTGTATGACATAACTAACAAACAGGAACCCTGTATGATGTAACTAACAAACAGGAACCCTGTATGATGTAACTAACAAACAGGAACCCTGTATGATGTAACAAACAAACAGGAACCCTATATGACATAACTAACAAACAGGAACCCTGTATGACATAACTAACAAACAGGAACCCTGTATGATGTAACTAACAAACAGGAACCCTGTATGACATAACTAACAAACAGTGTATGACATAACTAACAAACAGGAACCCTATATGACGTAACTAACAAACAGTAACCCTGTATGATGTAACTAACAAACAGGAACCCTATATGACGTAACTAACAAACAGGAACCCTGTATGATGTAACAAACAAACAGGAACCCTATATGATGTAACTAACAAACAGGAACCCTGTATGATGTAACAAACAAACAGGAACCCTGTATGATGTAACTAACAAACAGGAACCCTATATGACATAACTAACAAACAGGAACCCTGTATGATGTAACTAACAAACAGTAACCCTGTATGATGTAACAAACAAACAGGAATCCTATATGACGTAACTAACAAACAGGAACCCTGTATGATGTAACAAACAAACAGGAACCCTGTATGATGTAACTAACAAACAGGAACCCTGTATGACATAACTAACAAACAGGAACCCTGTATGATGTAACAAACAAACAGTAACCCTGTATGATGTAACTAATAAACAGGAACCCTGTATGATGTAACTAACAAACAGGAACCCTGTATGACATAACTAACAAACAGGAACCCTGTATGATGTAACTAACAAACAGGAACCCTGTATGACATAACTAACAAACAGGAACCCTGTATGATGTAACAAACAAACAGTAACCCTGTATGATGTAACAAACAAACAGGATCCCTATATGATGTAACTAACAAACAGAAACCCTGTATGACATAACTAACAAACAGGAACCCTATATGACATAACTAACAAACAGGAACCCTGTATGATGTAACTAACAAACAGGAACCCTATATGACATAACTAACAAACAGGAACCCTGTATGATGTAACTAACAAACAGGAACCCTGTATGACATAACTAACAAACAGGAACCCTGTATGATGTAACAAACAAACAGTAACCCTGTATGATGTAACAAACAAACAGGATCCCTATATGATGTAACTAACAAACAGAAACCCTGTATGACATAACTAACAAACAGGAACCCTATATGACATAACTAACAAACAGGAACCCTGTATGACATAACTAACAAACAGGAACCCTATATGACATAACTAATAAACAGGAACCCTGTATGATGTAACTAACAAACAGGAACCCTGTATGATGTAACTAACAAACAGGAACCCTATATGACATAACTAACAAACAGGAACCCTGTATGATATAACTAATAAACAGGAACCCTGTATGACATAACTAACAAACAGGAACCCTATATGACATAACTAACAAACAGGAACCCTATATGACATAACTAACAAACAGGAACCCTGTATGATATAACTAATAAACAGGAACCCTGTATGACATAACTAACAAACAGGAACCCTGTATGATATAACTAACAAACAGGAACCCTATATGACATAACTAACAAACAGGAACCCTGTATGATATAACTAATAAACAGGAACCCTGTATGACATAACTAACAAACAGGAACCCTGTATGATATAACTAACAAACAGGAACCCTATATGACATAACTAACAAACAGGAACCCTGTATGACATAACTAACAAACAGGAACCCTATATGACATAACTAACAAACAGGAACCCTATATGACATAACTAACAAACAGGAACCCTGTATGACATAACTAACAAACAGGAACCCTATATGACATAACTAACAAACAGGAACCCTATATGACATAACTAACAAACAGGAACCCTATATGACATAACTAACAAACAGGAACCCTGTATGACATAACTAACAAACATGAACCCTGTATGACATAACTAACAAACAGGAACCCTATATGACGTAACTAACAAACAGTAACCCTGTATGATATAACAAACAAACAGGAACCCTGTATGATGTAACTAACAAACAGGAACCCTATATGACGTAACTAACAAACAGGAACCCTGTATGATGTAACAAACAAACAGGAACCCTATATGATGTAACTAACAAACAGGAACCCTGTATGATGCAACAAACAAACAGGAACCCTATATGACGTAACTAACAAACAGGAACCCTATATGACATAACTAACAAACAGGAACCCTGTATGATGTAACTAACAAACAGTAACCCTGTATGATGTAACAAACAAACAGGAATCCTATATGACGTAACTAACAAACAGGAACCCTGTATGATGTAACAAACAAACAGGAACCCTGTATGATGTAACTAATAAACAGGAACCCTGTATGATGTAACTAACAAACAGGAACCCTGTATGACATAACTAACAAACAGGAACCCTGTATGATGTAACAAACAAACAGTAACCCTGTATGATGTAACTAATAAACAGGAACCCTGTATGATATAACTAACAAACAGGAACCCTGTATGACATAACTAACAAACAGGAACCCTGTATGATGTAACTAACAAACAGTAACCCTGTATGATGTAACAAACAAACAGGAACCCTATATGATGTAACTAACAAACAGAAACCCTGTATGATATAACAAACAAACAGGAACCCTGTATGACATAACTAACAAACAGGAACCCTATATGACATAACTAACAAACAGGAACCCTATATGACATAACTTACAAACAGGAACCCTGTATGATATAACTAATAAACAGGAACCCTGTATGATGTAACTAACAAACAGTAACCCTGTATGATGTAACTAACAAACAGGAACCCTATATGACGTAACTAACAAACAGGAACACTGTATGATGTAACTAATAAACAGGAACCCTGTATGATGTAACTAACAAACAGGAACCCTGTATGATGTAACAAACAAACAGGAACCCTATATGACGTAACTAACAAACAGGAACCCTGTATGATGTAACAAACAAACAGGAACCCTATATGATTTAACTAACAAACAGGAACACTGTATGACGTAACTGACAAACAGGAACTCTGTATGATGTAACTAACAAACAGGAACACTGTGTGACGTAACTGACAAACAGGAACTCTGTATGATGTAACTAACAAACAGGAACCCTGTATGACATAAATAAGAAACAGGAATCCTGTATGATGTAACTAACAAACAGGAACCCTGTATGACATAACTAACAAACAGGAACCCTGTATGACATAACTAACAAACAGGAACCCTCTATGATGTAACTAACAAACAGGAACCCTGTATGATGTAACTAACAAACAGGAACCCTGTATGACATAACTAACAAACAGGAACCCTCTATGATGTAACTAACAAACAGGAACCCTGTATGATGTAACTAACAAATAGGAACCCTGTATGATGTAACTAACAAACAGGAACCCTGTATGATGTAACTAACAAATAGGAACCCTGTATGATGTAACTAACAAACAGGAACCCTGTATGACATAACTAACAAACAGGAACCCTGTATGACATAACTAACAAACAGGAACCCTCTATGATGTAACTAACAAACAGGAACCCTGTATGATGTAACTAACAAATAGGAACCCTGTATGATGTAACTAACAAACAGGAACCCTGTATGATGTAACTAACAAACAGGAACCCTGTATGATGTAACTAACAAACAGCAACCCTGTATGACATAACTAACAAACAGGAACCCTGTATGATGTAACTAATAAACAGGAACCCTGTATGATGTAACTAACAAACAGGAACCCTGTAAGACATAACTAACAAACAGGAACCCTGTATGACATAACTAACAAACAGGAACCCTATATGACATAACTGAACCCTGTATGACATAACTAACAAACAGGAGCCCTGTATGACATAACTAACAAACAGGAACCCTATATGACATAACTAACAAACAGGAACCCTGTATGATGTAACTAACAAACAGGAATCCTGTATGATGTAACTAATAAACAGGAACCCTGTATGATGTAACTAACAAACAGGAACCCTATATGACGTAACAAACAAACAGGAATCCTGTATGATGTAACTAATAAACAGGAACCCTGTATGATGTAACAAACAAACAGGAACCCTATATGACGTAACTAACAAACAGGAACCCTGTATGATATAACAAACAAACAGGAACCCTGTATGATGTAACTAACAAACAGGAACCCTGTATGACGTAACAAACAAACAGGAACCCTGTATGATGTAACTAACAAACAGGAACCCTATATGACGTAACTAACAAACAGGAACCCTGTATGATATAACAAACAAACAGGAACCCTGTATGATGTAACTAACAAACAGGAACCCTGTATGACGTAACAAACAAACAGGAACCCTGTATGATGTAACTAACAAACAGGAACCCTATATGACGTAACAAACAAACAGGAGCCCTGTATGACATAACTAACAAACAGGAACCCTATATGACATAACTAACAAACAGGAACCCTGTATGATGTAACTAACAAACAGGAACCCTGTATGATGTAACTAACAAACAGGAACCCTGTATGATGTAACTAACAAACAGGAACCCTATATGACGTAACAAACAAACAGGAATCCTGTATGATGTAACTAATAAACAGGAACCCTGTATGATGTAACAAACAAACAGGAACCCTATATGACGTAACTAACAAACAGGAACCCTGTATGATATAACAAACAAACAGGAACCCTGTATGATGTAACTAACAAACAGGAACCCTGTATGACGTAACAAACAAACAGGAACCCTGTATGATGTAACTAACAAACAGGAACCCTGTATGATATAACAAACAAACAGGAACCCTGTATGATGTAACTAACAAACAGGAACCCTATATGACGTAACAAACAAACAGGAACCCTGTATGATATAACTAATAAACAGGAACCCTGTATGATGTAACAAACAAACAGGAACCCTATATGACGTAACTAACAAACAGCAACCCTGTATGATGTAACAAACAAACAGGATCCCTATATGATGTAACTAACTAACAGGAACCCTGTATGATGTAACAAACAAACAGTAACCCTGTATGATGTAACAAACAAACAGGATCCCTATATGACGTAACAAACAAACAGGAATCCTGTATGATGTAACTAATAAACAGGAACCCTGTATGATGTAACAAACAAACAGGAACCCTATATGACGTAACTAACAAACAGGAACCCTGTATGATATAACAAACAAACAGGAACCCTGTATGATGTAACTAACAAACAGGAACCCTGTATGATGTAACAAACAAACAGGAACCCTATATGACGTAACTAACAAACAGTAACCCTGTATGATGTAACAAACAAACAGGATCCCTATATGATGTAACTAACGAACAGGAACCCTGTATGATGTAACTAACAAACAGGAACCCTATATGACGTAACAAACAAACAGGAATCCTGTATGATGTAACTAATAAACAGGAACCCTGTATGATGTAACAAACAAACAGGAACCCTATATGACGTAACTAACAAACAGGAACCCTGTATGATATAACAAACAAACAGGAACCCTGTATGATGTAACTTACAAACAGGAACCCTGTATGACGTAACAAACAAACAGGAACCCTGTATGATGTAACTAACAAACAGGAACCCTGTATGATATAACAAACAAACAGGAACCCTGTATGATGTAACTAACAAACAGGAACCCTATATGACGTAACAAACAAACAGGAACCCTGTATGATGTAACAAACAAACAGGAACCCTATATGACGTAACTAACAAACAGTAACCCTGTATGATGTAACAAACAAACAGGAACCCTATATGACGTAACTAACAAACAGTAACCCTGTATGATGTAACAAACAAACAGGATCCCTATATGATGTAACTAACGAACAGGAACCCTGTATGATGTAACTAACAAACAGGAACCCTATATGACGTAACATACAAACAGGAATCCTGTATGATGTAACTAATAAACAGGAACCCTGTATGATGTAACAAACAAACAGGAACCCTATATGACGTAACTAACAAACAGGAACCCTGTATGATATAACAAACAAACAGTAACCCTGTATGATGTAACAAACAAACAGGATCCCTATATGACGTAACTAACAAACAGGAACCCTGTATGATGTAACAAACAAACAGGAACCCTATATGACGTAACTAACAAACAGTAACCCTGTATGATGTAACAAACAAACAGGATCCCTATATGATGTAACTAACGAACAGGAACCCTGTATGATGTAACTAACAAACAGGAACCCTATATGACGTAACAAACAAACAGGAATCCTGTATGATGTAACTAATAAACAGGAACCCTGTATGATGTAACAAACAAACAGGAACCCTATATGACGTAACTAACAAACAGGAACCCTGTATGATATAACAAACAAACAGGAACCCTGTATGATGTAACTTACAAACAGGAACCCTGTATGACGTAACAAACAAACAGGAACCCTGTATGATGTAACTAACAAACAGGAACCCTGTATGATATAACAAACAAACAGGAACCCTGTATGATGTAACTAACAAACAGGAACCCTATATGACGTAACAAACAAACAGGAACCCTGTATGATGTAACAAACAAACAGGAACCCTATATGACGTAACTAACAAACAGTAACCCTGTATGATGTAACAAACAAACAGGATCCCTATATGATGTAACTAACTAACAGGAACCCTGTATGATGTAACAAACAAACAGGAACCCTATA
Source organism: Oncorhynchus masou masou (assembly GCF_036934945.1). Lineage (NCBI taxonomy): Eukaryota > Metazoa > Chordata > Actinopteri > Salmoniformes > Salmonidae > Oncorhynchus > Oncorhynchus masou. The sequence continues at coordinate 82,261,513 of NC_088217.1, read as the reverse complement.
TGACGTAACTAACAAACAGTAACCCTGTATGATGTAACAAACAAACAGGATCCCTATATGATGTAACTAACTAACAGGAACCCTGTATGATGTAACAAACAAACAGTAACCCTGTATGATATAACAAACAAACAGGAACCCTGTATGACATAACTAACAAACAGGAACCCTATATGACATAACTAACAAACAGGAACCCTATATGACATAACTTACAAACAGGAACCCTGTATGATATAACTAATAAACAGGAACCCTGTATGATGTAACTAACAAACAGTAACCCTGTATGATGTAACTAACAAACAGGAACCCTATATGACGTAACTAACAAACAGGAACACTGTATGATGTAACTAATAAACAGGAACCCTGTATGATGTAACTAACAAACAGGAACCCTGTATGATGTAACAAACAAACAGGAACCCTATATGACGTAACTAACAAACAGGAACCCTGTATGATGTAACAAACAAACAGGAACCCTATATGATTTAACTAACAAACAGGAACACTGTATGACGTAACTGACAAACAGGAACTCTGTATGATGTAACTAACAAACAGGAACACTGTGTGACGTAACTGACAAACAGGAACTCTGTATGATGTAACTAACAAACAGGAACCCTGTATGACATAAATAAGAAACAGGAATCCTGTATGATGTAACTAACAAACAGGAACCCTGTATGACATAACTAACAAACAGGAACCCTGTATGACATAACTAACAAACAGGAACCCTCTATGATGTAACTAACAAACAGGAACCCTGTATGATGTAACTAACAAATAGGAACCCTGTATGATGTAACTAACAAACAGGAACCCTGTATGATGTAACTAACAAACAGGAACCCTGTATGATGTAACTAACAAACAGCAACCCTGTATGACATAACTAACAAACAGGAACCCTGTATGATGTAACTAATAAACAGGAACCCTGTATGATGTAACTAACAAACAGGAACCCTGTAAGACATAACTAACAAACAGGAACCCTGTATGACATAACTAACAAACAGGAACCCTATATGACATAACTGAACCCTGTATGACATAACTAACAAACAGGAGCCCTGTATGACATAACTAACAAACAGGAACCCTATATGACATAACTAACAAACAGGAACCCTGTATGATGTAACTAACAAACAGGAATCCTGTATGATGTAACTAATAAACAGGAACCCTGTATGATGTAACTAACAAACAGGAACCCTATATGACGTAACAAACAAACAGGAATCCTGTATGATGTAACTAATAAACAGGAACCCTGTATGATGTAACAAACAAACAGGAACCCTATATGACGTAACTAACAAACAGGAACCCTGTATGATATAACAAACAAACAGGAACCCTGTATGATGTAACTAACAAACAGGAACCCTGTATGACGTAACAAACAAACAGGAACCCTGTATGATGTAACTAACAAACAGGAACCCTATATGACGTAACTAACAAACAGGAACCCTGTATGATATAACAAACAAACAGGAACCCTGTATGATGTAACTAACAAACAGGAACCCTGTATGACGTAACAAACAAACAGGAACCCTGTATGATGTAACTAACAAACAGGAACCCTATATGACGTAACAAACAAACAGGAGCCCTGTATGACATAACTAACAAACAGGAACCCTATATGACATAACTAACAAACAGGAACCCTGTATGATGTAACTAACAAACAGGAACCCTGTATGATGTAACTAACAAACAGGAACCCTGTATGATGTAACTAACAAACAGGAACCCTATATGACGTAACAAACAAACAGGAATCCTGTATGATGTAACTAATAAACAGGAACCCTGTATGATGTAACAAACAAACAGGAACCCTATATGACGTAACTAACAAACAGGAACCCTGTATGATATAACAAACAAACAGGAACCCTGTATGATGTAACTAACAAACAGGAACCCTGTATGACGTAACAAACAAACAGGAACCCTGTATGATGTAACTAACAAACAGGAACCCTGTATGATATAACAAACAAACAGGAACCCTGTATGATGTAACTAACAAACAGGAACCCTATATGACGTAACAAACAAACAGGAACCCTGTATGATATAACTAATAAACAGGAACCCTGTATGATGTAACAAACAAACAGGAACCCTATATGACGTAACTAACAAACAGCAACCCTGTATGATGTAACAAACAAACAGGATCCCTATATGATGTAACTAACTAACAGGAACCCTGTATGATGTAACAAACAAACAGTAACCCTGTATGATGTAACAAACAAACAGGATCCCTATATGACGTAACAAACAAACAGGAATCCTGTATGATGTAACTAATAAACAGGAACCCTGTATGATGTAACAAACAAACAGGAACCCTATATGACGTAACTAACAAACAGGAACCCTGTATGATATAACAAACAAACAGGAACCCTGTATGATGTAACTAACAAACAGGAACCCTGTATGATGTAACAAACAAACAGGAACCCTATATGACGTAACTAACAAACAGTAACCCTGTATGATGTAACAAACAAACAGGATCCCTATATGATGTAACTAACAAACAGGAACCCTGTATGATGTAACTAACAAACAGGAACCCTATATGACGTAACAAACAAACAGGAATCCTGTATGATGTAACTAATAAACAGGAACCCTGTATGATGTAACAAACAAACAGGAACCCTATATGACGTAACTAACAAACAGGAACCCTGTATGATATAACAAACAAACAGGAACCCTGTATGATGTAACTTACAAACAGGAACCCTGTATGACGTAACAAACAAACAGGAACCCTGTATGATGTAACTAACAAACAGGAACCCTGTATGATATAACAAACAAACAGGAACCCTGTATGATGTAACTAACAAACAGGAACCCTATATGACGTAACAAACAAACAGGAACCCTGTATGATGTAACAAACAAACAGGAACCCTATATGACGTAACTAACAAACAGTAACCCTGTATGATGTAACAAACAAACAGGAACCCTATATGACGTAACTAACAAACAGTAACCCTGTATGATGTAACAAACAAACAGGATCCCTATATGATGTAACTAACGAACAGGAACCCTGTATGATGTAACTAACAAACAGGAACCCTATATGACGTAACAAACAAACAGGAATCCTGTATGATGTAACTAATAAACAGGAACCCTGTATGATGTAACAAACAAACAGGAACCCTATATGACGTAACTAACAAACAGGAACCCTGTATGATATAACAAACAAACAGTAACCCTGTATGATGTAACAAACAAACAGGATCCCTATATGACGTAACTAACAAACAGGAACCCTGTATGATGTAACAAACAAACAGGAACCCTATATGACGTAACTAACAAACAGTAACCCTGTATGATGTAACAAACAAACAGGATCCCTATATGATGTAACTAACGAACAGGAACCCTGTATGATGTAACTAACAAACAGGAACCCTATATGACGTAACAAACAAACAGGAATCCTGTATGATGTAACTAATAAACAGGAACCCTGTATGATGTAACAAACAAACAGGAACCCTATATGACGTAACTAACAAACAGGAACCCTGTATGATATAACAAACAAACAGGAACCCTGTATGATGTAACTTACAAACAGGAACCCTGTATGACGTAACAAACAAACAGGAACCCTGTATGATGTAACTAACAAACAGGAACCCTGTATGATATAACAAACAAACAGGAACCCTGTATGATGTAACTAACAAACAGGAACCCTATATGACGTAACAAACAAACAGGAACCCTGTATGATGTAACAAACAAACAGGAACCCTATATGACGTAACTAACAAACAGTAACCCTGTATGATGTAACAAACAAACAGGATCCCTATATGATGTAACTAACTAACAGGAACCCTGTATGATGTAACAAACAAACAGGAACCCTATATGACGTAACTAACAAACAGTAACCCTGTATGATGTAACAAACAAACAGGATCCCTATATGATGTAACTAACAAACAGGAATCCTGTATGATGTAACTAACAAACAGGAACCCTGTATGATGTAACTAATAAACAGGAACCCTGTATGATGTAACTAACAAACAGGAACCCTGTATGACATAACTAACAAACAGGAACCCTGTATGACATAACTAACAAACAGGAACCCTGTATGATGTAACTAACAAACAGGAACCCTGTATGATGTAACTAACAAATAGGAACCCTGTATGATGTAACTAACAAACAGGAACCCTGTATGATGTAACTAACAAACAGGAACCCTGTATGATGTAACTAACAAACAGCAACCCTGTATGACATAACTAACAAACAGGAACCCTGTATGATGTAACTAATAAACAGGAACCCTGTATGATGTAACTAACAAACAGGAACCCTGTATGACATAACTAACAAACAGGAACCCTGTATGACATAACTAACAAACAGGAACCCTATATGACATAACTGAACCCTGTATGACATAACTAACAAACAGGAGCCCTGTATGACATAACTAACAAACAGGAACCCTATATGACATAACTAACAAACAGGAACCCTGTATGATGTAACTAACAAACAGGAATCCTGTATGATGTAACTAATAAACAGGAACCCTGTATGATGTAACTAACAAACAGGAACCCTATATGACGTAACAAACAAACAGGAATCCTGTATGATGTAACTAATAAACAGGAACCCTGTATGATGTAACAAACAAACAGGAACCCTATATGACGTAACTAACAAACAGGAACCCTGTATGATATAACAAACAAACAGGAACCCTGTATGATGTAACTAACAAACAGGAACCCTGTATGACGTAACAAACAAACAGGAACCCTGTATGATGTAACTAACAAACAGGAACCCTATATGACGTAACTAACAAACAGGAACCCTGTATGATATAACAAACAAACAGGAACCCTGTATGATGTAACTAACAAACAGGAACCCTGTATGACGTAACAAACAAACAGGAACCCTGTATGATGTAACTAACAAACAGGAACCCTATATGACGTAACAAACAAACAGGAGCCCTGTATGACATAACTAACAAACAGGAACCCTATATGACATAACTAACAAACAGGAACCCTGTATGATGTAACTAACAAACAGGAATCCTGTATGATGTAACTAATAAACAGGAACCCTGTATGATGTAACTAACAAACAGGAACCCTATATGACGTAACAAACAAACAGGAATCCTGTATGATGTAACTAATAAACAGGAACCCTGTATGATGTAACAAACAAACAGGAACCCTATATGACGTAACTAACAAACAGGAACCCTGTATGATATAACAAACAAACAGGAACCCTGTATGATGTAACTAACAAACAGGAACCCTGTATGACGTAACAAACAAACAGGAACCCTGTATGATGTAACTAACAAACAGGAACCCTGTATGATATAACAAACAAACAGGAACCCTGTATGATGTAACTAACAAACAGGAACCCTATATGACGTAACAAACAAACAGGAACCCTGTATGATATAACTAATAAACAGGAACCCTGTATGATGTAACAAACAAACAGGAACCCTATATGACGTAACTAACAAACAGTAACCCTGTATGATGTAACAAACAAACAGGATCCCTATATGATGTAACTAACTAACAGGAACCCTGTATGATGTAACAAACAAACAGTAACCCTGTATGATGTAACAAACAAACAGGATCCCTATATGACGTAACAAACAAACAGGAATCCTGTATGATGTAACTAATAAACAGGAACCCTGTATGATGTAACAAACAAACAGGAACCCTATATGACGTAACTAACAAACAGGAACCCTGTATGATATAACAAACAAACAGGAACCCTGTATGATGTAACTAACAAACAGGAACCCTGTATGATGTAACAAACAAACAGGAACCCTATATGACGTAACTAACAAACAGTAACCCTGTATGATGTAACAAACAAACAGGATCCCTATATGATGTAACTAACTAACAGGAACCCTGTATGATGTAACAAACAAACAGTAACCCTGTATGATGTAACAAACAAACAGGATCCCTATATGATGTAACTAACAAACAGGATCCATATATGATGTAACTAACAAACAGGAACCCTATATGACATAACTAACAAACAGGAATCCTGTATGATGTAACTAACAAACAGGAACCCTGTATGATGTAACGAATAAACAGGAACCCTGTATGATGTAACAAACAAACAGGAACCCTGTATGATGTATCTAACAAACAGGAACCCTGTATGATGTAACTAACAAACAGGAACCCTGTATGATGTATCTAACAAACAGGAACCCTGTATGATGTAACAAACAAACAGGAACCCTGTATGATGTATCTAACAAACAGGAACCCTGTATGATGTAACAAACAAACAGGAACCCTGTATGATGTATCTAACAAACAGGAACCCTGTATGATGTAACAAACAAACAGGAACCCTGTATGATGTATCTAACAAACAGGAACCCTGTACGATGTAACCAACAAACAGGAACCCTGTATGATGTAACTAACAAACAGGAACCCTATATGACGTAACTAACAAACAGGAACCCTGTATGATGTAACTAACAAACAGGAACCCTGTATGATGTAGCTAACAAACAGGAACCCTGTATGATGTAACTAACAAACAGGAACCCTGTATGATGTAACGAATAAACAGGAACCCTGTATGATGTAACAAACAAACAGGAACCCTGTATGATGTAACTAACAAACAGGAACCCTGTATGATGTAACTAACAAACAGGAACCCTGTATGATGTAACGAATAAACAGGAACCCTGTATGATGTAACTAACAAACAGGAACCCTGTATGATGTAGCTAACAAACAGGAACCCTGTATGATGTAACTAACAAACAGGAACCCTGTATGATGTAACTAACAAACAGGAATCCTGTATGACATAACTAACAAACAGGAACCCTGCATGATGTATCTAACAAACAGGAACCCTGTATGATGTAACTAACAAACAGGAACCCTGTATGACATTACTAACAAACAGGAACCATGTATTACATTACTAACAAACAGGAACCCTGTATGACATTACTAACAAACAGGAACCCTGTATGACGTAACTAACAAACAGGAACCCTGTATGATGTAGCTAACAAACAGGAACCCTGTATGACATAACTAACAAACAGGAATCCTGTATGACGTAGCTAACAAACAGGAACCCTGTATGATGTAACTAACAAACAGGAACCCTGTATGATGTAGCTAACAAACAGGAACCCTGTATGACATAACCAACAAACAGGAATCCTGTATGATGTAACTAACAAACAGGAACCCTGTGTGATGTAACTAACAAACAGGAACCCTGTATGACATAACTAACAAACAGGAACCCTGTATGATGTAACTAACAAACAGGAACCCTGTATGACATAACTAACAAACAGGAACCCTGTATGATGTAACTAATAAACAGGAATCCTGTATGATGTAACTAATAAACAGGAATCCTGTATGATGTAACTAACAAACAGGAACCCTGTATGACATAACTAATAAACAGGAATCCTGTATGATGTAACTAATAAACAGGAATCCTGTATGATGTAACTAATAAACAGGAATCCTGTATGATGTAACTAACAAACAGGAACCCTGTATGACATAACTAATAAACAGGAATCCTGTATGATGTAGCTAACAAACAGGAACCCTGTATGATGTAACTAACAAACAGGAACCCTGTATGACATAACTAACAAACAGGAATCCTGTATGATGTAACTAACAAACAGTAACCCTTTATGATGTAACAAACAAACAGGAACCCTGTATGACATAACCAACAAACAGGAATCCTGTATGATGTAACTAACAAACAGGAACCCTGTATGATGTAACTAATAAACAGGAATCCTGTATGATGTAACTAACAAACAGGAACCCTGTATGATGTAACTAACAAACAGGAACCCTGTATGACGTAACTAACCATGCTATTGTCATTATTTCCTGGGCATGTCAGTATTGTATATTCCTTCATCATTTTGAAAAAATGATAAAATGATGACAACCAATGTACTTTTGAAAGATGCACGTCATATATTTACGAACATGCAGCTAAACATTTCATCATAGCTGTGTGATATAGTAATTAAATGCACTAGCAAACTCTCCCATTCAGATCAACTGGCTGGATAAAACCCCCCTCCATCCTGGATGAATTCTCTTCTAAAACAATGCAGCAGTCAGAGATCTCAGCAGAGTGGGGGTGTGGAATAACCCGTGTATTGGAATTGGAAAGCTGAAAAAATCTGATGTCAATTAACGACGGGCCTTAGTGGATTATTTCTCGTTCATTTCAAAATGTTTTTCTTTTCCCAGGTCTGGCAATGAGCTTGGGCTATTGTAATCCAGCCCCACAGATTTCTAGTACATTTGCTCATCACCTAGTCCCCATGGGCTAACTCACTGCTAGGCAGGCATGACCCCCCCCCTTACCCGCGACTGTTAACTCTTCCAATTCAAAGCTCATTGTTATGCTAGATGGAAGCTCTTCATTGTGTTTTATCTGTTTTTTATACACATATCAAAGTCTGGAGAATCTCTGGTGGTTATATAATGTATATAATATCACCATCAAATTGCACATTATGTCTGTATCTACAGTATATAATTGGATAAATATAATCATTGCATATCAATGGGATGGAGCTAAATCGAAAGATGAATGGTACAAGTACTTCACCTTGAGGTGCGCCGAACTGATTATCTGTGGTCCTATCTAATACATGGAAACCCCCGCAGCCCACAACCCATTGCATTAGTGTGGCTCATTCACAGAGGAAGATATGGGAGGTCTGGTACATTTAGTGGTCCAGGGTGATAAAAATAACAGTTACTTTCAACCATGATTCAGTCCAGCTACATGTCTAAACTGAAAAGGAAGTTGATTCAGAATCATGTGCTGCAAACTGGCTGTGTCAAAGCACTGAAACATGACACTCTGACGCATGCGCTTAGCAGACAGGGGAACCGTTTTGGAGTGTAAAGTAAGTCTGTCAAATGTGCAACAAGCTAACTTAAAAGTCATGGTGCCAGCAATGGAGGGTGCTTACATTCAAGTAACGGTCGCTATTATTACCAAAATAGAGTAAGGAAATACAAGGCAGGTCCATCAATCTCCACATTCTATAAAAACAGCCCTTGTTCATCAGGGCAGGCAATGAAGATGATCCACTCCTCATTAACTGACGTTCCATCACCACATGCCACTACTACACTACAACACTCCAGTCATATTTTAATCACTGGCAGGATCAAAGGGAAAAGGCATGAGAAGAAGAGAAGACAGGGGTATATTTACCCCAGACTGTATAGCTATGTAGGTCGCTCATTACAAACAGCGTTATGTCTCATTAAAACATTTTTTTTTCTGCAGCAAAATGGAGGGATGGAATGCTACATGGAAAGGACAATCCCTCCAGCAGGTTATACTCTCTCCCTCTCCCTCTCCCTCTCCCTCTCCTCTCCCTCTCCCTCTCCCTCTCCCTCTCCCTCTCCCCTGCTGTGTTCTAGTTGAGACATAAGAGGGCAGAGGAACATGGCTAACCTCAAGTCGCTCTCGCTGACAAATATCTGATTAATGACCAAGGGCTGGGTCAGAATACACAGGATGTTTCACCTTCTCTACAGCTTGTTTCTGTCTACAGCTGTGCCATCGTAATTGAAGGATCATTGCTGATTCTCAGTTTGTGAATGGAGAATAAAGATTTGTTTTGTAGTTTTCTGATCTGGTTGGTTTGTCGGTGATGTTGCTGGAATTTCTCTATTGTTGAAAATACTGTTAAACAGGAAAAGGCCTGTCAATTTATCCAAGAAAGGACAATATTGAGCAAAGCGTATCAACCTGTTAGCTACAATTGTATATTACATTTACATTACAGTATATTCAGCTTAGTAGCTTAATTTGTGTTTATTTCAAATGAACTCATTGTTATTGGTAGTAAATCCACGCGCAGTGTTAGAATCTCGACTCTTTGAAGGGTGAGTCTCCATGTTAATGTTTGTCAGGTGCTGAGATGAGTGGACACTAGACAGGTCAGACACTGGCTGGACAGGTCCCTGTGTGTCCCCTTGTTCTGTCCCAAAATGACAGCCCCAATACCTCACGTCACACTGGTACCTCCTCATGCCATTTCCATCGCTATTCACATGCCGTAACACATCTGGACAAGAGGAACACCTATGTAAGAATTCTGTTCATTGTAGTCAGTTCAGCATTTAACAACATAGTACCCTCCAGGCTCAACACCAGGCCCAGAACCCTGGGTCTGGACACCACCCTCTGCAACTGGATCCTGTTCACTCCCTTATCGTCGCAGACCGTATTGGAGCATTAGGACTAATACCAAGAGGCTCAGAGACAGACTCACTGCTTCAACTCTTGGGTTTTACCATTGATACAGAGCTCTAGTCCTATAGAGCACAAGACTCACTGCTTCAACTCCTGGGTTTTACCATTGATACAGAGCTCTAGTCCTATAGAGCACAGGACTCACTGCTTCAACTCCTGGGTTTTACCATTGATACAGAGCTCCAGTCTTTCTCTTTGCAGGTTATAATAACTTTAGTTGAAAGAAAATGAACGGCCAATCTGAATGCAGTAATACTGTATTTCAACATTAAACAGGTATAGTTTAAGGTAGTAGTTTATGTTCATTTTTAGAATATTACTGTTACTTTGATGTTTGAAAAATGAACAGTTGAACGAGGCAACACATTTATGCACTTTCTCTATATGGTGGGACTTTTTATCCATATTTAACATAATTATGGGAAGTTGGTATATTTTAAAGTAATTTAGAATTTGTAAAGTTAGTTAGGTCCCTGTGGGAACGGAATATTAAACAACACATGCTGATTAACTGACAAGTAACATTTTTTAATCTTCAGCCACTGTGATTTAATTATTCATTACATCACTTACTCACCACCAGTTACTCCTACATGCTGCAAGGGGAGGGAACCCCTCCAGCAGGTACTGCTCTCTCTCTCTCTCTCTCTGACTGTTTCTCTGTCACTCTCTCTCTCTTTCTTTCTCTCTCTCTCTCTCTCTCTCTCTCTCTCTCTCTCTTTCTCTCTCTATGACTGTTTCTCTGTCACTCTCTCTTTCTTTCTCTTTCTCTCTCTCTCTCTGACTGTTTCTCTGTCACTCTCTCTTTCTTTCTTTTTCTCTCTCTCTCTCTCTCTGACTGTTTCTCTGTCACTCTCTCTTTCTTTCTCTTTCTCTCTCTCTGACTGTTTCTCTGTCACTCTCTCTTTCTTTCTCTTTCTCTCTCTCTCTCTCTCTCTGACTGTTTCTCTGTCACTCTCTTTCTTTCTCTTTCTCTCTCTCTCTCTCTGACTGTTTCTCTGTCACTCTCTCTCTCTGACTGTTTTTCTGTCACTCTCTCTTTCACTCTCTCTCTCTCTGACTGTTTCTCTGTCACTCTCTCTTTCTTTCTCTTTCTCTCTCTCTCTCTCTCTGACTCTTTCTCTGTCACTCTCTCTTTCAGTCTCTTTCTCTGTCACTGTCTCTATCTCTCTCGCTCTCTTTCTCTGTCTACAGGTGTGTAATCGTAATTGAAGGATCATTGCTAATTCTGTGTGTGAATGGAGAATAACGATTTTGTTTTGTAGTTTTCTGATCTGGTTTGTTTGCCGGTCTCTGTCTGAGAAGAGGACAGGTGATATAACTGGAATTTCTCTATTGTTGAAGGTTCTGTTATACAGGAAACTGCCTGTCAATTTACCCAGAAAGGACCATATTGTATATTATATATTCCAAATCAAATCAAATTTTATTTGTCATATACACATGGTTAGCAGATGTTAATGCGAGTGTAGCGAAATGCTTGTGCTTCTAGTTCCGACAATGCAGTAATAACCAACAAGTAATCTAACTAACAATTCCTAAACTACTGTCTTATACACAGTGCAAGGGGACAAAGAATATGTACATAAGGATATATGAATGAGTGATGGTACAGAGCAGCATAGGCAAGATACAGTAGATGGTATCGAGTACAGTATATACATATGAGATGAGTATGTAAACAAAGTGGCATAGTTAAAGTGGCTAGTGATACATGTATTACATAAGGATGCAGTCGATGATATAGAGTACAGTATATACGTATGCATATGAGATGAATAATGTAGGGTATGTAAACATTATATAAGGTAGCATTGTTTAAAGTGGCTAGTGATATATTTACATCATTTCCCATCAATTCCCATTATTAAAGTGGCTGGAGTTGAGTCAGTGTCAGTGTGTTGGCAGCAGCCACTCAATGTTAGTGGTGGCTGTTTAACAGTCTGATGGCCTTGAGATAGAAGCTGTTTTTCAGTCTCTCGGTCCCAGCTTTGATGCACCTGTACTGACCTCGCCTTATGGATGATAGCGGGGTGAACAGGCAGTGGCTCGGGTGGTTGATGTCCTTGATGATCTTTATGGCCTTCCTGTAACATCGGCTGGTGTAGGTGTCCTGGAGGGCAGGTAGTTTGCCCCCGGTGATGTGTTGTGCAGACCTCACTACCCTCTGGTGAGCCTTACGGTTGAGGGCGGAGCAGTTGCTGTACCAGGCGGTGATACAGCCCGCCAGGATGCTCTCGATTGTGCATCTGTAGAAGTTTGTGAGTGCTTTTGGTGACAAGCCAAATTTTTTTAGCCTCCTGAGGTTGAAGAGGCGCTGCTGCGCCTTCTTCACGATGCTGTCTGTGTGAGTGGACCAATTCAGTTTGTCTGTGATGTGTATGCCGAGGAACTTAAAACTTGCTACTCTCTCCACTACTGTTCCATCGATGTGGATAGGGGGGTGTTCCCTCTGCTGTTTCCTGAAGTCCACAATCATCTCCTTAGTTTTGTTGACGTTGAGTGTGAGGTTATTTTCCTGACACCACACTCCGAGGGCCCTCACCTCCTCCCTGTAGGCCGTCTCGTCGTTGTTGGTAATCAAGCCTACCACTGTTGTGTCGTCCACAAACTTGATGATTGAGTTGGAGGCGTGCGTGGCCACGCAGTCGTGGGTGAACAGGGAGTACAGGAGAGGGCTCAGAACGCACCCTTGTGGGGCCCCAGTGTTGAGGATCAGCGGGGAGGAGATGTTGTTACCTACCCTCACCACCTGGGGGCGGCCCGTCAGGAAGTCCAGTACCCAGTTGCACAGGGCAGGGTCGAGACCCAGGATCTAGAGCTTGATGACGAGCTTGGAGGGTACTATGGTGTTGAATGCTGAGTTGTAGTCGATGAACAGCATTCTCACATAGGTATTCCTCTTGTCCAGATGGGTTAGGGCAGTGTGCAGTGTGGTTGAGATTGCATCGTCTGTGGACCTATTTGAGCGGTAAGCAAATTGGAGTGGGTCTAGGGTGTCAGGTAGGGTGGGGGTGATATGGTCCTTGACTAGTCTCTCAAAGCACTTCATGATGACGGAAGTGAGTGCTACGGGGCGGTAGTCGTTTAGCTCAGTTACCTTAGCTTTCTTGGGAACAGGAACAATGGTGGCCCTCTTGAAGCATGTGGGAACAGCAGACTGGTATAGGGATTGATTGAATATGTCCGTAAACACACCAGCCAGCTGGTCTGCGCATGCTCTGAGGGCGCGGCTGGGGATGCCGTCTGGGCCTGCAGCCTTGCGAGGGTTAACACGTTTAAATGTTTTACTCACCTCGGCTGCAGTGAAGGAGAGACCGCATTTTTCCGTTGCAGGCAGTGTCAGTGGCACTGTATTGTCCTCAAAGCGGGCAAAAAAGTTATTTAGTCTGCCTGGGAGCAAGACATCCTGGTCCGTGACTTCCGGCGCCGACAGAGATGGCCGCCTCGCTTCGCGTTCCTAGGAAACTATGCAGTTTTTTTTTTTACGGGTTATTTCTTACATTAGTACCCCAGGTCGTCTTAGGTTTCATTACATACAGTCGAGAAGAACTACTGTATATAAGATCAGCGTCAACTCACCATCAGTACGACCAAGAATATGTTTTTCGCGACGCGGATCCTGTGTTCTGCCTTACAAACAGGACAATGGAATGGATCGCTTGCAGCGACCCAAAAAAACAACTCCGAAAAAGAGTGAAACGTGGCGGTCTTCTGGTCAGACTACGGAGATGGGCACATCGTGCCCCACTTCCTAGCATTCTTCTTGCCAATGTCCAGTCTCTTGACAACAAGGTTGATGAAATCCGAGCAAGGGTAGCATTCCAGAGGGACATCAGAGACTGTAACGTTCTGTGCTTCACGGAAACATGGCTCACTGGAGAGACGCTATCCGAAGCGGTGCAGCCAACGGGTTTCTCCACGCATCGCGCCGACAGAAACAAACACCTTTCTGGTAAGAAGAGGGGTGGGGGTGTATGCCATATGGCTAACGAGGCATGGTGCGATGAAAGAAACATACAGGAACTCAAATCCTTCTGTTCACCTGATTTAGAATTCCTCACAATCAAATGTAGACCTCATTATCTACCAAGAGAATTCTCTTCGTTTATAATCACAGCCGTATATATCCCCCCCAAGCAGACACATCGATGGCTCTGAACGAACTTTATTTAACTCTTTGCAAACTGGAAACCATTTATCCGGAGGCTGCATTCATTGTTGTTGGGGATTTTAACAAGGCTAATCTGAAAACAAGACTCCCTAAATTTTATCAGCATATCGATTGCGCAACCAGGGGCGGAAAAACCTTGGATCACTGTTACTCTAACTTCCGCGACGCATATAAGGCCCTGCCCCGCCCCCCTTTCGGAAAAGCTGACCACGACTCCATTTTGCTGATACCTGCCTACAGACAAAAGCTAAAAAAAGAAGCTCCCACGCTGAGGTCTGTCCAACGCTGGTCCGACCAAGCTGACTCCACACTCCAAGACTGCTTCCATCACGTGGACTGGGACGTGTTTTGTATTGCGTCAGATAACAACATTGACGAATACACTGATTCGGTGTGCGAGTTCATTAGAACGTGCGTTGAAGATGTCGTTCCCATAGCAACGATTAAAACATTCCCTAACCAGAAACCTTGGATTGATGGCAGCATTCGCGTGAAACTGAAAGCGCGAACCACTGCTTTCAATCAGGGCAAGGTGTCTGGTAACATGACTGAATACAATCAATGTAGCTATTCCCTCCGTAAGGCTATCAAACAAGCTAAGCGTCAGTACAGAGACAAAGTAGAATCCCAATTCAACGGCTCAGACACAAGAGGCATGTGGCAGGGTCTACAGTCAACCACGGACTACAGGAAGAAATCCAGCCCAGTCACGGACTAGGAACTATATTCAACTATATGAAGCTGGTTGGACAGATCCCTGTGTGCCTTGTTCTGTCCAGTCTTTCTCTTTGCAGGTTATAATAACTTTAGTTGAAAGAAAATTAACGGCCAATCTGAAGGCAGTAATACTGTATTTCAACATTAAACAGGTATAGTTTAAGGTAGTAGTTTATGTTCATTTTTAGAATATTACTGTTACTTTGATGTTTGAAACATTAGCAGTTGAACGAGGCGACACATTTATGCACTTTCTCTATATGGTGGCACTTTTTATCCATATTAAACATAATTACGGGATGTTCGTATATTTTAAAGTAATTTAGATATTCTAAAGTTAGTTAGGTCCCTGTGGGAATGGAATATTAAACAACACATGCTGATTAATTGACAAGAAAAATGTTTCAATCTTCTGCCACTATTATTTAATGAATTATTCATTACAAATCAGTTACTCAGTTCTCTCCCATTCCCCACCCTAGTCATTTTCTTTGTCTATTATTTGCAGTTTTTCACTATTGAGTGTGGGCCAAAAGTTAAACATTGTGCATCTTAGTATTGCCTGTTTCTTTATAGAGGTTGTGAATTGGATCATTCTCAATGTATTTCTTGAATAATGAGTAAAGATGGGACTTTTCATTGGGGTACAATCGGTAGCTGTCTCGTTCCACTGTGCCCCTGAACAAACACCTTTAGAGAGAGAGAGGGCAAAAGCCCCCGCTTCGTGCCTGGCAAAGCCTCATTCAACACCAGGCTGCCTGCTGATGGTATGGGGCTGATTGCCTGGTGGACATGGTCCACATTGACGGGCATTCCTCCATGGCCAAGGCCACTGGCCACCCACCCCTGGGACTGAGGGTCCTGTGTGGGGTACAGGGGAGCAGCTGTTAATGAATTAGAACACCAGCCATTGAGGGAGGCGTGAGAGAGAATGTGACCAAATGGTCTTACAGTAGTGTGAAGGAGAGGCTGAGATGTCAGGAGAGTTACTGTACTTTATTTAAAGTATACTGTACTTTTTTAAAGATATGCTCGTGCGTCACAGTTTAAACAAATAAAACATTTTCATGGAAAGGTTCCTTTTTAAACATACTGGTAACTTGTTTTATGTGATACGATGTTGGTGTGCTTGGAGACGCCCTGGATTACAATAAAACATAAAACCATGAAACATGTCTTTCCAGATGACTGTATCTGAACTGACTGTACAAATGACATGAACAATGTCAAGACCAACAGCAAGCTGTACCTAAACAGTTGACTCTCAGACCTTTAGAGAGGCTCTTGACCAAGCATATCAAATCAAATCTAATTGGATTAGTCACATGCGCCGAATACAGTGAAATGTTTACTTACAAGCCCCTAACCAACAATGTATTTAAAAAAAATACAAATAAGAATAAGACATAAAATAATAATAATGAATAATTGAGGCAGCAGTAAAATAACAATAGCGAGACTATATCCAGAGGGTACCGGTACAGAGTCAATGTGCGGGGGCACAGGGTAGTCGAGGTAATTGAGGTAATATGTACATGTACATCCGTGGCCAAAAGTTTGGGGAATCCACAAAGTTTGCTGCTTCAGTGTCTTTAGATATTTTTGTCAGATGTTACTATGGAATACTGAAGTATAATTATAAGCATTTCATAAGTGTGAAAGGCTTTTATTGACAATTACATGAAGTTGATGCAAAGAGTCAATATTTGCAGTGTTGACCCTTCTTTTTCAAGACCTCTGCAATCCGCCCTGACATGCTGTCAATTAACTTCTGGGCCACATCCTGACTGATGGCAGCCCATTCTTGCATAATCAATGCTTGGAGTTTGTGGGTTTTTGATTGTTCACCCGCCTCTTGAGGATTGACCACAAGTTCTCAATGGTATTAAGGGCTGGGGAGTTTCCTGGCCATGGGCCCAAAATATTGATGTTTTGTTCCCCAAGCCCCTTAGTTATCACTTTGGCGTTATGGCAAGGTGTTCCATCATGCTGGAAAAGGCATTGGTCATCACCAAACTGTTCCTGGATGGTTGGGAGAAGTTGCTCTCGGATGATGTGTT
Organism: Oncorhynchus masou masou; assembly: GCF_036934945.1. Classification (NCBI taxonomy): domain Eukaryota; kingdom Metazoa; phylum Chordata; class Actinopteri; order Salmoniformes; family Salmonidae; genus Oncorhynchus; species Oncorhynchus masou. The sequence goes on along the minus strand of NC_088217.1, from coordinate 82,244,110 downwards.
GGTACCATTATTTATTCATTGCTGTGGTCTTTGGCTGAGAAGCAACCCCACACATTAATGATCTCAGGATGCTTTACTTTTGGCATGACACAGGACTGATGGTAGCATTCACCTTGTCTTCTGCGGACAAGCTTTTTTTCCAAATGCCCCAAACAATCGGAAAGGGGATTCATCAGAGAAAATGACTTTACCCCAGTCCTCAGCAGTCCAATCCCTGTACCTTTTGCAGAATATCAGTCTGTCCCTGATGTTTTTCCTGGAGAGAAGTGGCTTCTTTGCTGCCCTTCTTGACACCAGGCCATCTTCCAAAAATCTTCTCCTCACTCTGCGTGCAGATGCACTCACACCTGCCTGCTGCCATTCCTGAGCAAGCTCTGCACTGGTGGTGCCCCGATCCCGCAGCTGAATCAACTTTAGGAGACAGTCCTGGCGCTTGCTGGACTTTCTTGGGTGCCCTGAAGCCTTCTTCAAAACAATTGAACCGCTCTCCTTGAAGTTCTTGATGATCCGATAAATGGTTGATTTAGGTGCAATCTTACTGGCAGCAATATCCTTGCTTGTAAAGCCCTTTTTGTGCAAAGCAATGATGACGGCACGGGTTTCAGAGGAACAGAGGAAGAACAATGATTCCAAGCACCACCCTCCTTTGGAATCTTCCAGTCTGTTATTCAAACTCAATCAACATGACAGAGTGATCTCCAGCCTGGTCCTCGTCAACACTCACCCCTGTGTTAACGAGAGAATCACTGACATGATGTCAGCTGGTCCTTTTGTGGCAGGACTGAAATGCAGTGGAAATGTTTTTGGGTGATTCAGTTCATTTGCATGGCAAAGAGGGACTTTGCAATTAATTGCAATTCATCTGATCACTCTTCATAACATTCTAGATTATATGAAATTGCCATCATACAAACTGAGGCAGCAGACTTTGTGAAAATGAATATTTGTGTCATTCTCAAAACTTTTGGCCATGATTGTAGGTAGAGTTATTAAAGTGAATATTCATAGATAATAACAGAGAGTAGCAGCGGCATAAAATAGGGGGTGGGGGGCAAAGCAAATATTCTGGGTAGCCATTTGATTAGATGTTCAGGAGTCTTATGGCTTGGGGGTAGAAGCTGTTTAGAAGTCTCTTGGACCTAGACATGGCGCTCCGGTACCGCTTGCCGTGCGGTAGCAGAGAGGGACAGTCTATGACTGGGGTGGCTGGAGTCTTTTGCAATTTTTAAGGCATTCCTCTGACACCGCCTGGTATAGAGGTCCTGGATGGCAGGAAACTTGGCCCCAGTGATGTACTGGGCCGTTCGCACTACCCTCAGTAGTGCCTTGCGGTCAGAGGCTGAGCAGTTGCCATACCAGGCAGTGATGAAACCAGTCAAGATGCTCTCGATGGTGCAGCTGTAAAACTTTTGAGGATCTGAGGACCCATGCCAAATCTTTTCAGTTTCCTGAGAGAGAATATGCTTTGTCGTGCCCTCTTCACGACTGTCTTGGTGTGCTTGGACCATGTTAGTTTGTTGGTGATGTGGACACCAAGGAACTTGAAGCTCTCAACCTGCTCCACTACAGCCCCGTCTAATGAGAATGGGGGCGTGCTCGGTCCTCCTTTTCCTGTAGTCCACAATCATCTCCTTTATCTTGATCACATTGAGGGAGAGGTTGTTGTCCTGGCACCACACGACCAGGTCTCTGACCTCCTCCCTATAGGCTGTCTCGTCGTTTTCGGTGATCAGACCTCCCACTGTTGTGTCATCGGCCATCTTAATGATAGTGTTGGAGTCGTGCCTGGTCATGCAGTCATGAGTGAACAGGGAGTATAAGAGGGGACTGAGCACGCACCCCTGAGGGGCCACTGTTTTGAGGATCAGCGTGACAGATGTGGTCCAGAGGGAGGTGTTTAGTCCCAGGGTCCTTAGCTTTTTGATGAGCTTTGAGGGCACTATGGTGTTGAATGCTGAGCTGTAGTCAATGAATAGCATTCACAGATAGGTGTTCCTTTTGTCCAGGTGGGAAAGGGAAGTGTGGAGTGCAATAGAGACTGAATCATCTGTGGATCTCTTAGGGAGGCATGCAAATTGGAGTTGGTCTAAGGTTTCTGGGATCATGGTGTTGATGTGAGCTACGACCAGCCTTTCAAAGCACTTCATGGCTTCAGATGTGAGTGCTACGAGTCGGTAGTCATTTAGGCAGGTTACCTTAGTTCTCTTGGGCACAGGAACTATGGTGGTCTTCTTAAAACATGTTGGTATTACAGACTCGGACAGGGAGATGTTGAAAATGTCAGAGAAGATACTTCAAGACATATCTCTGGCATGTGAGACATGTATAATTCATCTCCATCCAGATAAATTGTGTTGTGTAAGGCTTTGCATCCCTGTTCCTCCTTCATCTTTTCCACCTTCCTTCCCCCCCCTCTGTGATCTGTCTCCTGGGATCTGTAGTCTCTCTGCCATCCGCTCTGTAGTCTTTGATGTTGTATTCCCAACCCACAACCACGTTCCATCATCAACAGGGTTATTCCATGTTCAGCAGAAATATGTTGTCATTTTTCAGCCTGACCTCGTTAATTATTATATCTGACATCCTTTTGGTTCAGGTTTTTATGAAAGTAAATGAAAAAAATTATAGTCTAAATATGGGTGAGGGAGAGAGGAATATGAATGTTCGAAATGTTGGGATTTGGATGTGGTGGTCTTTAAAACTAGGTCACATGGTTTCTAATACAATAGCTCATGTAGTGACCACTTTACCTGTAGCAAGGCATTGTGCTTAAAACTCAATTATGTCAAAAAGCCTACTTGCCTTTCCAAATGTTTAATAGTGCCATTTCTGTGTGTTTGTAACCTGGTTGACAAAATCAGGCCAACTGAGTTGTAGATTAGACTGTAGAAACGTTTTAACTAGTGTAATGGGATCATGTTGAATCTGCTAAAACAGCCTGGTATTTATGTGAGCCAAGGTGACTTGGCTGCGTTGTGAGGAGTAGGAGGAAGTATTATAACATTAGCACCTTTGAAGGCAGGTTCAAAGTGTTTCATTCCTCCTTGACATATCTTTCAAGCCAATGATGAAAGATTTAGAAACACACGATTTCCTCACCTCAACAGCCTATAACTAACCTCTGAAGCAGGAGAGATTATTTTACTGGATTTTTCATTGACTGAAGGAAGAAAGCTCTTAATGATTTTTCATAACATTGAACTGCACAACACTTGAGTAGATAATGATTCAGAAATTAGTAGGCTTTGCTTTGTAATAATTACATGCTTAACAAAGTAAAACCATCTTGTGTAATACCGATCTAGATTAAAGGTGTCCCAATTTCACCCATTATCACATGACAGATTCACTGCCTGTCTTCACAACTGATCTAGTAGAGAGTCGGCATAAGCCGTACTGCATATGATGGAATGTCAATATCAAATCAAATCCACATCATAGTTTATTGGTCGCGTACACAGATTTGCAGATGTTATCGCAGGTGCACCGAAATGCTTGTGTTTATCGCTCCAACTGTGCAGTGATACCTAGCAATACAAAACAATACACACATCATTCAAAACTTAAATGCATTGCACAGTAGTAGAACTATTAGAATGAGCTATGTGGAGAATACAGTATATTAATACACAGTAGAAACCCCCATAGCAAAATTGAATTGCAGAAAATTCACTGCCATACCTGAGTCCAGAATATAAATAATATGTATGTATTTGAATGGTGTGTATAGACAGATGGACAGTATGTGAATAGAAATTGTATGCATAGCAGTATATAAAGATTTTGATTCCATACAGGTAGCTATCTTTAAAAAGCTAAATATGATTAAACCAGACTGTACATTGTACAGATTTAAGACAGTACATTTGGGCAGTAGCTTTCCACTGCTCTCAGCCAGCCCTCTCTTTCCTGTATGTGTGCAGAAGTCCTGTAAAAGAGTGCTTTCGAGGACTTGTGGGGACCTCGCAGCTTCAATAACCCACAGTGTGTCCCGTTGAGGGCTGTCCTCAGGGTGTGCAAACCTTGCCTAACAATGTCATTCATTACCATGGTGAGGGAAAGTGCTCCATTGGCCCAACGCCAGCTCCTTTCTGTGACTTGATGGGGGAACACTTCACTGTCCTGAATAGTGGGGATCCACCAGCTCAAAGCCTATCTTTTCATCTCTTGTTAAATCACATTTGTATTGCTGTCATCGTTTGGCAAACACTATCGCTTACAGTTGTATTATTTGGCAACCTGAAATGCCTTATTTCAATCTCCTTTCCCTTAATAGAAAGCAATGAGTTCCAGGGTATTGAGGTTCAAGAGAGGGAGGCGATATCTGAAGTACGGTATGTGTCCAAGAAACGCATGTAATATTTAAAGACTTAGTTCCACCCACCTTCTGTTGAGACTCTGGGAGCACTGCCATAAAATCAATGTAGGTTACAAGTTTGTCTGTTCCTCCTTATATCACGGCTCAACAAGTAGAACGCATGTACTGTAGGAAAGGAACATGCGTTCTGTATTACAATATGTTAGAACCTACTTACTCAGTTCCCTCGCCAACCACATTTCCAGAACATGAAAATGGACACTGAAGTAAAGTGATTTAGCCACAACTATGTGTAGGCTACCTTCCTATGTAACTAAAGTACCATGCCAATTGTCCTAGAAATATAATAGCTTTCCAAATGCTTTTTAAATGAGTAACTGGACTATAGCCAGCTTTTTGTGCATGAAAAGTAATATGGTTTGACTTTAATTGTTAGAGGCGCTTGAAACCACATCAGCTAATTGTTATTCAACCCAAAGTGTTCATGAAAGAGAACATGACAGGCAGATGCTCAGTATGACTTTGACCTTTTAATTCCCATTATATTAAATGAGGGAGAGAATACAGATGTGTGTCTTTTGGAAGCACAACCCAGTCAACGGAATCATTCCCCTTGGTTGTGTCCTCCAACAACGAGTGGATACTTTTTCTCTTAGGCTGTTTTGGAGCCCTTTAGGCAAATGTTAGCCAAACATCTTAGGACCTCCATATTGTTCTCTACGACATCATACTGATGTCCTGTAATGGTCATGACTAAGACATCGGTCCAGTTTACATATCCTATATCGCTCAGTGAAACCATGGTGAGGGAAAGTGCTCTGGCACCTTGTGGCCAGTGACATTTTGCTTCCAATATATTGAAAACTGCTGAAATGCAAAACATTTTGGGACTGTATCAACAGTGGACTAATGAATAACTATATACTGTAGTTTATAGTTTTTCATGGATTTTCCCTTTAATGCAGTCAGGACATTGGACTTCTCCAGTATGATTTATCATGCGATTCCACAGATCTGTGTTGGATGGCAGGGTTATAGGTAGAAATGTCCCGACAACATATTGCAGTCATCGTTAACATCAAGCCTCAGCCCTTGCAGTGGAAGATCTCCATCTTGTGTTTTTCTCGACTAAATCAAATGTGGTTACACTCGCTAAGGTTATCCACATTACTCTGACACTGTACAATATATCTTCTCTCTGACGTACCAAGGCACTGGACTATAAATCACTGTGTTGAAGCTTCTGGTGCGGCTGGCTCTCTCTCGCTTCCACTCTCTCAGGTTGAATTGGTTCCCTCTCTCTCTTTCTTCATTTGCCCTCCACATCTTGGCTTAGATGCCCCTTTCTCACTCAAGGCGAACACACATTCTCACCCCAGCCTCTGTCAATGAGAGGAAAGCTGTGCTCTGCTGTAGGTGGTCACCAGCTTTGCTGTAACATCATCTAGCCTCGACCTTGAATCGCCTGGCTGGTCTCTGCGCTCAAGTGTTCCAACAGGGTACATAACACCACTTTATCCAGTTATGTAAGGTACATTATGGTCAAAGCATAGCTTTCAGCAACTAGTGGCATGGCTAGCGATCCAGTCTTTTTTTTTACCATTCAGCAAAACGCCACTTGCCCTAGACATTGTATGGCAGGACAACACTTTACTTAATGTTGAAAGGTATTACTAAGCATTATGTAGCCGTTATAAGGCTTTGTAACACTTGACATAAGCATATATGACAAACCCTTTTAAATTGTCATATTATCATCCCATAATGATCTTATCTAAATAGCTGCTATTTTGAGTCAGTTGAACATTTTCTGCACAGAGAAACGTAATATAGTAGTATGTTTATTATAAGCCATTGTAAAGGCTTATAGCACGTTATAAGAGATGTGAGTCACTGTCTGAAGGATTATCTCAGGACAGGAGATGAGGGACACTCAAGGACAATCATTTTAACAACTGACACATGACAGCAATTTGAAGATCCTTTGCTCTGTCATATCTCCGCCCACACACGAGGAAGGAAGTCTCATAAAAATGATTTGTGGTGCAAGAATGATTTTACAGTCTTCACTGTCAGCAAAGCAGCAGCTTAAAACCTCTATCTGGGTTAAGACCTTGAAATATCTCTCTCAAATATCTCTCCATCTTCACCCACATAATACTCAGTGGGTGAATATTTGGAGAGATCAATTCAATTGTGATTTCTTTCCCATTCCGCTCAGCCAAAAGTGTTCCCCCCAAACTGAATCTTAAGTGCATCTTGTACTCGGCCAATTCCCAGTGATTAATCTGTTAGTGCCACTCAGTATTTAAGCTTTATCCTCGGGCCTGGCAGAAAACTCTGCCGTGCATTTTGTAAAGAGACAAAATGCTGTTGTCTTCCAGTTTTTAGGAGGCCTTCATCCTGTTAGCATGAATCAGCTTGTCGTTGCTTCCTCTCTTCCCGGTAGCATGAATCAGTTTTATTCTGCCTCCTCAGACAGACCTTGACATGCATTATGTGCAATACCCATCTGTGATGAAGGAGAGAGACATTTATTTGTTTCTGCTCATTCGACGTCCGACGGCTCAGGTAAAGTACCTCTTTGTGCTAGAAGAGAATAACTACTAAATGATTGGCACCCTTGATAAAGATGAGCAAAAAAAGACCCCAGTGAAACAGGAAGCCATGGAAGACCACAATGCATTTCTTAAAACTGAGATTAACTGAAAAAAAGCTGAATTTTAATTCATGAATCATTTATATTGTTTGATGTGATTTATAATCATCGTAAATGGTTCCAATAATTCTGACACGTATCTTTTTTTACATTGTTTTTCTAAATATTTTTCTCAGAGCAAATTGTATTAGTATAAAATAATAGCATTTTCCCATTTGTTTGAGCGTACAATATAGCTCTCTATTTGTTTTGTTTATTTTATACAGTCTTGTTTGCTCATCTTTATCAAGGTTGCCACTCGTTCTGGAGGTGGCAGTATTCTAATGACTTCCTGTAGACCACGTCGAGAGAGACAATGATTCCTTGTTCATTTCTGACAGCATCCTTTTCTGGGACCCGTTTTAGTCACTGGCTCAGCTCTCCATTCGCTGCCTCACTAACTCCCAATGTCTTATGGATCTGGAGGTAGGTAGTTAATATAATGTATTCAAGGCCGTGATTACTCTCTCTTATTACTCTCTTATTACTCGCAGAACTGTTCTCCAATCAAATGCACTTATTATCCGCTGAAATGCATACTGATCCAAGTTTTAATTCCAAGCCGCAATTAAGTCCCATACTAGTGCCTCAGTTTAAAATAAGTCAGGAAAACCCAGCTTTTGCACTTCAATAGAAAGTAATGCACATCTACATTCAAATAGAGTAGTTGTGAGATATACAGAGCAGTACCCTTGAAAAGTAAGCATCAAAGGTATCCCAGTCCAGTTTTCTTTTTTGCACTTTCTCTCTCTCTTCCATTAACTTATGCATTACCTTGAATTACAAGTATTCAGTGTTCATATAGCGTATAATATGACACCGAAATATGCAGATTTGTACTGTGGAACATCTGAATTCCTATCCGGATGTCAATATGCCATCTGTGAGGAGTCAGATGGTAGCGGTGCTCGGTGGTGAAGAGAGGCCATGTTGTAATGCTAATGGGAGTGAGCTGTCTTGTACCTGGGGGAGGAGGGGTGAGGAAGGGGAGGAGGTGAGGGGAGGAAGGAGGTGAGCTGGCTTTCGCCCATGGACATAAAAACAGAAGGAGATAAATAAATATGGATTGAAACTTTGCTCCATGCGAAAGGCGCAGAGAAGCCTACCAGTGATCACCCACACAGTTTAGTATTTCTGGTTCATATCTGGAGAACATTTCACCAGGGAACCTCATTCTTAGACTATAGTACACAGAGCCCTGCTTCTGGCTAGTAAATAAATGTACACTGCTAGGGAGAATCTGTTATGCTGCATGTCCATGGGAGAGTTGTCTCTTTTACTTGAGGGATGTGATTAGACTTGCATGATGGAGGATCCTCTCATCTTAAAGGTTCATAGGCAGAGTGGAGAGAAACATAAAGGCATTTCTTTGTTATTCTTAGTACCAGATGTATAGAGAGAGTTGTCTTTGTACTGTGATTATGTACCCAGGTGCAGGTTCTGTATATATCTTGTTCTCCTGATGCGTGTTGGCGGGACTCATGTTCCACTAAGCCCATGTCTGTTGCTATCACTCTGTCACAGACAGGCTGCACTCCAAAGAAATCTTCTTGATAATCAAATAGTAGTTCTTCATACCAACATGTGCATTTGTCAAATCCCTCGCACCAACAGAACCCCAGGATGAGTCGTAAATGGAACACTATTGCCTATATAGTGCACTACCAGAACCCTATGGACCCTGGTCAAAGGTACTGCACTAAATAGGGAATAGGGTTTCATTTGGGAAGAAGACCCAGAGTTGCATCAACACAATAGAGGTGTGGCTGAGTTTATATAGGCATTAACATGGTAACCATACCCTCTTGACATTCTAGTGAGAAAACACACTCATATAGTCTTAATCCCTCTCCGTGAAGCTCCTAATAGTCAGGATTCACCACAGCTCCTATTGGTCAGGATTCACCACAGCTCCTAATGGTCAGGATTCGCAACAGCTCCCAATGGTCAGTATTCACCACAACTCCTAAAGGTCAGGATTCACCACAGCTCCCAATGGTCAGTATTCACCACAGCTCCTAAAGGTCAGGATTCACCACAACTAAAAATGGGAAGGATTCACCATAGTTCCAAATGGTCAGGATTCACCACATATCCTAATGGTCAGGATTCACCACAGATCCTAAAGGTCAGGATTCACCACAGCTCCTAAAGGTCAGGATTCACCACAGCTCCTAATGGTCAGGATTCACCACAGTTCCAAATGGTCAGGATTCACCACATCTTCTAATGGTCAGGATTCACCACAGCTCCTAAAAGTCAGGATTCACCACAGTTCCAAATGGTCAGGATTCACCACATCTTCTAATGGTCAGGATTCACCACAGCTCCTAAAAGTCAGGATTCACCACAGCTCCTAATAGTCAGGATTCACCACAGCTCCTAAAAGTCAGGATTCACCACAGATCCTAATGGTCAGGATTCACCACAGCTCCTAATGGTCAGGATTCACCGCAGCTCCTAATGGTCAAGATTCATCACAGTTCCAAATGGTCAGGATTCACCACATCTTCTAATGGTCAGGATTCACCACAGCTCCTAAAAGTCAGGATTCATCACAGCTCCTAAAAGTCAGGATTCATCACAGCTCCTAAAAGTCAGGATTCATCACAGCTCCTAATGGTCAGGATTCACCACAGCTCCTAAAAGTCAGGATTCATCACAGCTCCTAAAAGTCAGGATTCATCACAGCTCCTAATGGTCAGGATTCACCACAGCTCCTAAAAGTCAGGATTCACCACAGATCCTAATGGTCAGGATTCACCACAGCTCCTAATGGTCAGGATTCACCGCAGCTCCTAATGGTCAAGATTCATCACAGTTCCAAATGGTCAGGATTCACCACATCTTCTAATGGTCAGGATTCACCACAGCTCCTAAAAGTCAGGATTCACCACAGCTCCTAAAAGTCAGGATTCATCACAGCTCCTAAAAGTCAGGATTCACCACAGCTCCTAAAAGTCAGGATTCATCACAGCTCCTAAAAGTCAGGATTCACCACAGCTCCTAAAAGTCAGGATTCATCACAGCTCCTAAAAGTCAGGATTATTCACAGCTCCTAATGGTCAGGATTCATCACAGTTCCTAATGGTCAGGATTCATCACAGCTCCTAATGGTCAGGATTCACCACAGCCCCTAATGGTCAGGATTCACCACAGCCCCTAATGGTCAGGATTCACCACAGCTCCTAATGGTCAGGATTCACCACAGCCCCTAATGGTCAGGATTCACCACAGTTCCTAATGGTCAGGATTCACCACAGCTCCTAAAAGTCAGGATTCATCACAGCTCCCAATGGTCAGATTCACCACAGCTCCTAATGGTCAGGATTCACCACAGCTCCTAATGGTCGGGATTCACCACAGCCCCTAATGGTCAGGATTCACCACAGCCCCTAATGGTCAGGATTCACCACAGTTCCTAATGGTCAGGATTCACCACAGCTCCTAAAAGTCAGGATTCATCACAGCTCCCAATGGTCAGATTCACCACAGCTCCTAATGGTCAGGATTCACCACAACTCCAAATGGTCAGGATTCACCACAGCTCCTAAAAGTCAGGATTCATCACAGCTCCTAATGGTCAGGATTCACCACAGTTCCTAATGGTCAGGATTCACCACAGCCCCTAATGGTCAGGATTCACCACAGCTCCTAAAAGTCAGGATTCATCACAGGTCCTAATGGTCAGGATTCACCACAGGTCCTAATGGTCAGGATTCACCACAGCCCCTAATGGTCAGGATTCACCTCAGGTCCTAATGGTCAGGATTCACCACAGCCCCTAATGGTCAGGATTCACCACAGCCCCTAATGGTCAGGATTCACCACAGCCCCTAATGGTCAGGATTCACCTCAGGTCCTAAAAGTCAGGATTCACCACAGCCCCTAATGGTCAGGATTCACCACAGCTCCTAATGGTCAGGATTCACCTCAGCTCGTAATGGTCAGGATTCACCACAGCTCCTAATGGTCAGGATTCACCAAAGCTCCTAATGGTCAGGATTCACCACAGCTCCTAATGGTCAGGATTCACCACAGCTCCTAATGGTCAGGATTCACCACAGCTCCTAATGGTCAGGATTCACCACAGCTCCTAATGGTCAGGATTCACCACAGCTCCTAATGTTCAGGATTCACCACAGCTCCTAATGGTCAGGATTCACCTCAGCTCCTAATGGTCAGGATTCACCACAGCTCTTAATGGTCAGGATTCACCTCAGCACCTAATGGTCAGGATTCACCACAGCTCCTAAAAGTCAGGATTCATCACAGCTCCTAAAAGTCAGGATTCACCACAGCCCCTAATGGTCAGGATTCACAACAATTCCTAAAGGTCAGGATTCACCACAGCCCCTAATGGTCAGGATTCACCACAGTTCCTAATTGTCAGGATTCACCACAGCTCCTAAAAGTTAGGATTCATCACAGCTCCTAAAAGTCAGGATTCACCACAGCTCCTAAAAGTCAGGATTCATCACAGCTCCTAATGGACAGGATTCACCACAGCTCCGAATGTTCAGGATTCACCACAGCTCCTAATGGTCAGGATTCACCACAGCTCCTAATGGTCAGGATTCACCACAGTTCCTAATGGTCAGGATTCACCACAGCTCCTAATGGTCAGGATTCACCACAGCTCCTAATGGTCAGGATTCACCACAGCTCCTAATGGTCAGGATTCACCACAGCTCCTAATGGTCAGGATTCACCACAATGGTCAGGATCACCTAAATGGTCAGGATTCACCACAGCTCCTAATGGTCAGGATTCACCTCAGCTCCTAATGGTCAGGATTCACCACAGCTCCTAAAAGTCAGGATTCACCACAGCTCCTAATGGTCAGGATTCACCACAGCTCCCAATGGTCAGGATTCACCACAGCTCCTAAAAGTCAGGATTCACCACAGCCCCTAATGGTCAGGATTCACCACAGCTCCTAATGGTCAGGATTCACCACAGCTCCTAATGGTCAGGATTCACCACAGCTCCTAATGGTCAGGATTCACCACAGCTCCTAATGGTCAGGATTCACCACAGCTCCTAATGGTCAGGACCACAGCTCAATGGTCCACAGCTCCTAATGGTCAGGATTCACCAATGGTCAGGATTCACCACAGCTCCTAATGGTCAGGATTCACCACAGCTCCTAATGGTCAGGATTCACCACAGCTCCTAATGGTCAGTATTCACCACAGCTCCTAATGGATTCACCACAGCTCCTAATGGTCAGGATTCACCACAGCTCCTAATGGTCAGGATTCACCACAGCTCCTAATGGTCAGGATTCACCACAGCTCCTAATGGTCAGGATTCACCACAGCTCCTAATGGTCAGGATTCACCACAGCTCCTAATGGTCAGGATTCACCACAGCTCCTAATGGTCAGGATTCACCTCAGCTCCTAATGGTCAGGATTCACCACAGCTCCTAATGGTCAGGATTCACCACAGCTCCTAATGGTCAGGATTCACCACAGCTTCTAATGGTCAGGATTCACCACAGCTCCTAATGGTCAGGATTCACCACAGCTCCTAATGGTCAGGATTCACCTCAGCTCCTAATGGTCAGGATTCACCACAGTTCCTAATTGTCAGGATTCACCACAGCTCCTAAAAGTCAAGATTCATCACAGCTCCTAAAAGTTAGGATTCATCACAGCTCCTAAAAGTCAGGATTCACCACAGCTCCTAAAAGTCAGGATTCATCACAGCTCCTAATGGACAGGATTCACCACAGCTCCGAATGGTCAGGATTCACCACAGCTCCTAATGTTCAGGATTCACCACAGCTCCTAATGGTCAGGATTCACCACAGCTCCTAATGGTCAGGATTCACCACAGCTCCTAATGGTCAGGATTCACCACAGCTCCTAATGGTCAGGATTCACCACAGCTCCTAATGGTCAGGATTCACCACAGCTTCTAATGGTCAGGATTCACCACAGCTCCTAATGGTCAGGATTCACCACAGCTCCTAATGGTCAGGATTCACCACATCTCCTAATGGTCAGGATTCACCACAGCTCCTAATGGTCAGGATTCACCACAGCTCCTAATGGTCAGGATTCACCACAGCTCCTAATGGTCAGGATTCACCACAGCTCCCAATGGTCAGGATTCACCACAGCTCCTAATGGTCAGGAGTCACCACAGCTCCTAATGGTCAGGATTCACCTCATCTCCTAATGGTCAGGATTCACCACAGCTCCTAATGGTCAGGAGTCACCACAGCTCCTAATGGTCAGGATTCACCTCATCTCCTAATGGTCAGGATTCACCTCAGCTCCTAAAAGTCAGGATTCACCACAGCTCCTAAAAGTCAGGATTCATCACAGCTCCTAAAAGTCAGGATTCATCACAGCTCCTAAAAGTCAGGATTCACCACAGCTCCTAAAAGTCAGGATTCACCACAGCCCCTAATGGTCAGGATTCACCACAGCTCCTAATGGTCAGGATTCACCACAGTTCCTAATGGTCAGGATTCACCACAGCCCCTAATCGTCAGGATTCACCACCGTTCCTAATGGTCAGGATTCACCTCAGCTCCTAATGGTCAGGATTCACCACAGGTCCTAATGGTCAGGATTCACCACAGCTCCTAATGGTCAGGAGTCACCACAGCTCCTAATGGTCAGGAGTCACCACAGCTCCTAATGTTCAGGATTCACCACAGCTCCTAATGGTCAGGATTCACCTCAGCTCCTAATGGTCAGGATTCACCACAGCTCTTAATGGTCAGGATTCACCTCAGCACCTAATGGTCAGGATTCACCACATCTTCTAATGGTCAGGATTCACCACAGGTCCTAATGGTCAGGATTCACCACAGCTCCTAATGGTCAGGATTCACCTCAGCTCCTAAAAGTCAGGATTCATCACAGCTCCTAAAAGTCAGGATTCTTCACAGCTCCTAAAAGTCAGGATTCATCACAGCTCCTAAAAGTCAGGATTCATCACAGCTCCTAATGGTCAGGATTCACCACAGTTCCTAATGGTCAGGATTCACCACAGTTCCTAATGGTCAGGATTCACCTCAGCTCCTAAGTTCAGGATTCACCACAGCTCCTAATGGTCAGGATTCACCACAGCTCCTAATGGTCAGGATTCACCACAGCTCCTAATGGTCAGGATTCACCACAGCTCCTAAAAGTCAGGATTCATCACAGCTCCTAAAAGTCAGGATTATTCACAGCTCCTAATGGTCAGGATTCACCACATCTTCTAATGGTCAGGATTCACCACAGCCCCTAATGGTCAGGATTCACCACATCTTCTAATGGTCAGGATTCACCACAGCTCCTAATGGTCAGGATTCACCACAGCTCCTAATGGTCAGGATTCACCACAGTTCCTAAAGGTCAGGATTCACCACAGTTCCTAAAGGTCAGGATTCACCACAGCCACTAATGGTCAGGATTCACCACAGTTCCTAAAGGTCAGGATTCACCACAGTTCCTAAAGGTCAGGATTCACCACAGCCACTAATGGTCAGGATTCACCACAGTTCCTAAAGGTCAGGATTTATCACAACTCCTAATGGTCAGGATTCACCACAGCTCCTAATGGTCAGGAGTCACCACAGCTCCTAAAAGTCAGGATTCACCACAGCTCCTAATGGTCAGGAGTCACCACAGCTCCTAAAAGTCAGGATTCACCACAGCTCCTAATGGTCAGGAGTCACCACGCATTTGGAAAGAAAAGTGGATCTAAATAATCCCGAGTAGACTATTAGGGCAATAGGTTCTTTGTTTTTTAAATTCCAAAAATGTACATTTCAAAACCTTCACATGACTTAGAACTAACAAATGAAGCATTTTCTTTAGTTGGTTGGTTTTTCACTAAAGAAGGTATTACATATTGAAAGGTGTATCACTATCCAATCACAGACAACAGGAGGCAGGCATCCCAGTGTTGTTATAGTTCATCTCAATGGGTGTTCTGCCACCAGGAGTCCAGCTGCTTTATGGCTCTCTGATAACCTCTTTCCAACATCTTATCAATTTGCTGTGTTGCTACGTGTGGTGTGTTATACACTCCGTTAACCTGCCTGGTTTATCTGTAAGGGGCTCTTCACTGTTGGAGCCCAAACAGAGTTTGTTTTAATATTCATAACAAAATCAGCTTCATCAGTTGACTTATGTTGATGTTGTTGTTTTTCAGAGCTGTCAAGGAAAGGTCATAAGAAGTATTAGATAGACTCCAGGAAACAGCAATTACACTACAATGACACTGTACCTATCTGTAATGACACTGTACCTATCTGTAATGACACTGTACCTATCTGTAATGACACTGTACCTATCTGTAATGACACTGTACCTATCTGTAATGACACTGTACCTATCTGTAATGATACTGTACCTATCTGTAACGACACTGTACCTATCTGTAATGACACTGTACCTATCTGTAATGACACTGTACCTATCTGTAATGACACTGTACCTGTCTGTAATGACACTGTACCTATCTGTAATGACATTGTACCTATCTAATGACACTGTACCTATCTGTAATGACACTGTACCTATCTGTAATGACACTGTACCTATCTGTAATGACACTGTACCTATCTATAATGACACTGTACCTATCTGTAATGACACTGTACCTATCTGTAATGACACTGTATCTATCTGTAATGACACTGTACCTATCTGTAATGACACTGTACCTGTCTGTAATGACACTGTACCTATCTGTAATGACACTGTACCTATCTGTAATGACACTGTACCTATCTGTAACTACCAAGTCAACACTGCTAGAGTAGGATACTTGTGGTAAAGTGGGATCATCATTGCAGTCAGTCAAGTCACTACTCATACACACAATCAGAACAACAAAACAGAACTCATCTCCTGTATTCATGACACACTACTGACGATCTCTTTCCAACAGTGTGATCCAATTGAGGATTGTCCCCCTGCTGTCCTGTTTAAACCCTGATGAAGCATGTTCCAGGGCCAGGGGGGCTGTCCTGTTCAGGAGATAGAGATATGTACAGCCATGTTATCATTCTCAGCCATTTTGCAAAGATAACCCTGTGTTCTCCTGCCAAATTGTTTTGAGAGGGCTCGATCATCCTTGTGATTTTAATTCTCTGTGCTTCAAACTGTTGTTATCACAATCCTACTTAGGAATGGAAAGCACTTACAAAGTAGGAGAACCAACAGTCTCTCTCTCTCTCTCTCTCTCTCTCTCTCTCTCTCTCTCTCTCTCTCTCTCTCTCTCTCTCTCTCTCTCTCTCTCTCTCTCTCTCTCTCTCTCTCTCTCTCTCTCTCTCTCTCTCTCTCTCTCTCTCTCTCTCTCTCTCTCTCTCTCTCTCTCTCTCTCTCTCTCTCTCTCTCTCTCTCTCTCTCTCTCTCTCTCTCGCAATTCAAGGGGCTTTATTGGCATGTGAATCATATGTTAAGATTGCCAAAGCAAGTGAGGTAGATAATATACAAAAGTGAAAAAAACAATCAAAATTAACAGTAAACATTTAACATATACCTCTCTCTCCCTCTCTGTCTCTCTCTCTCTCTGTCTCTCTCTCTCTCTCTCTTTCGCTCTGTCTCTCTCTCTCTCTCTTTTGCTCTGTCTCTCTTTCGCTCTGTCTCTGTCTCTCTCTCTCTTTCGCTCTGTCTCGCTCTCTTGTTATGCCATTCATTTGTAACTGAATGTAAGGAAGTTTGTTTAGTTTTGTTAAGGGAACTCTTATCCTACAACCATGATACATTCTGTACACATTTTTTACTGTATCAAATGAACTTATTCTTCAGTTGGTTGGTTTTTTCACTAAAGAACAAGGTATTACATATTGAAAGGTGTATCACTATCCCATCACAGACAACAGAAGGCAGGCGCCACAGTGTTTTTATATTCTCTACAAATCCAGTCATCAATTGACCTGAAGCCATTTCATGCAGAAATGAAAAGTGGGCAGACTTTTGACCACATGACTCTGTGAAACTTGCTGCCTCCAAACGTGTGTGTGTGTGTGTGTGTGTGTGTGTGTGTGTGTGTGTGTGTGTGTGTGTGTGTGTGTGTGTGTGTGTGTGTGTGTGTGTGTGTGTGTGTATGTGTGTGTGTAATTTATATAAAACCCCACATTACTCACACTAAACACGCTCCACCTGAGCCTTCAATACCAAGAGGAGAGAGTTCATCTATGCCCACCACTGAAACATTGTCCATTCTACATTATATACACAACTTGACCCCATTTCAGTTTTGACACAGCATATTAATACAACCACACATGGGAGGTGCTAGCGTTCAGATTGTGTTTATCATTGTAATGAATGAACACTTTGCTTTTAATATGCTCTATGCTCAGTGAATGATGTGTCGACAGATCTAAACTTTGATGGGGAACAACAGGCCCCGCTGGAGGTTTCTCTGAGGAGATGAGGAAAGAGGAAGGCTGGCTTTGAACACATTAGCTGAATCAGCGCATTATGTCTATGTGAGGATGGCATCATGTGTTATATGTTGGTGAGGATGGCATCATGTGTTATATGTTGGTGAGGATGGCATCATGTGTTGGTGAAGGTGGCCTATCACTATAGTGCCACAGCAACGCATTGGTATAAAATCCAAATTAGTTATCAGTGTGGTTCAGGTTAGAGTTAGATGTTATCACTTTGTGGCTGTGCCAGCTCGTCACCACTCTGCAGAGTTGCCTCCAGGGCAAGATTCATGACAATAAATGCCAACCTGCACTTTGTTAATAGAATCCAAATATTTTTAATTTGTACTGTCACCGACATTTAACATAGAGTGTAAATGCCAAGTACCATCACTCCACGTAGCTTCTGATTTGCTAGAGGTTTATTTAGTAGGTTCATGACATTCAGTCTTTGAACAAATTTTTGACCTCAGGCATTCAATTAAAAACAAAAAGTTAAAAGAGTGGGAGGTAAACATTCATTGCAGGTTTTATGTGTTCATTCATGCTTGAGTTCTCTAGAGAGAGCCTCAAGTGCAGTCATTGTGGAATAAGTAGTTCTCTCAGTATTAACAGCAGGTGCCATTCAGAAGCCAGCCAGAGGAAACAAAATGGTGACAACAACAACCGCAACGAAAACTTTCTTATTTTTCAAATCAAACAATTGACGCGGCCTCATATCCAGTTATTACCGATCCATAGAAACAATAAATGTGTCAGATATCCAAAATAATACTACGTCTCTCCCTCCCTACCAGCCGACGCTGCCTGCCTACCTGCTGCCTCCACTTTTAGGAGAGTCTTTTTGTCTGGCACTTCACATTTGATAAGAGTGCTCAGGTCTGGAGCCTTGCCAATCTGGCAGTGTGGAGATTTAAACCTCAGAGCTCGTCTCACCACTTAAATATCAAATGTTTAAAATGATTTCGCAGTGGTTCAACAGAGAGCCCAGCCTGGTTTGATTAGAAGTGAAAGCTGGAGATGAAGAACAGAAGAACTTGTGAATTGCCCGTATTTGAGAGAATTAAATGTATTCACAAAGGGGTGCTACAATACCCCTTGATGGCTAATGTTTTGCAAATTAAGACCAAAAAGCACATTTTTGTTTTCATTAATTTTTACGATATAGTCAATCATGACTTTGCAGCTGGCCCATCTAGCGGAAATAATTGAGTTCTGCCTCCAGGGCCAGATTCATGACAATAAACATCAACCTGTGAATAAAGTCCCACATTACTGACAAACAACAACGGCACTTCAACCTTGCGACTCAAAGCAACAGGTTAGGCACTTCTTCATGTTTCTTATTCAATCAAAACACACCACATTTCTGTCTGGAGGGAGAATTCCATTTTCTACATTCAGCACAGATTACAAAAAGATAAAAAATCCATCACTGCATATCATGAATTCTAATTTGAAATTAATGCAAACAGCTTTTGGCAAATAATGAATCTCTGGGTAGCAGAGGCATGGGAATGTCAACTGAAACTCTGCAGGCCCGGGCTCATCTGGCTCCTCTGGCTACTGTAGGCTGATGCTCCAACCCATCACCATTGTAAAACACCCTCTCTTCATCACTCAATAGGTAATTGGCAGCACCTGCTTAGCACTGACTGGCCTCCAAACAGAGGATGGGGATACTATGTGCGTCTCAAATGGCACCCTATTCCCTATATAGTGGTCTACTTTTGACCAAGTCCCATAGGGCTCTATTAAAAAGTAGTGCACTAGGGAATAAGGTGCTGTTTGGAATGCACACACTGTTGTTGTATTCCTCCACTGATGAGCGAGTAAGTTGGGTGTAATATATTGAGTGATGACTGACCACATTGCCAACATGACATGAACTATGAAAGCCTCAGAGGATCAACGGTGACCACGTCACACATCCTTACAGTGGATCATTGATAGAAAGATTCCAAGAGTACTCTGGGTTGGGATAGACATCTGCCCCCATATGGACCACCCTCACGCTGGTACTGAGCAACACTTCATAGTGGGGTTGCATGTCAGATTGGAAAGAGACTGGACCAGGGATGTTGACACATTGCAGCAGGCCAGAATAGATGGAACTGCAGAGATGAAAAAACAGGGTACAATGGAATAGTGACAGTGAAGATAGGACGACACGATGTGCTTCCCCGTCCCATGTATCGAACCGATGATCAGGATTAGATCACTTCCTGTGTAGGCACAGGGAGTTTAGTCAGGCCTCTCTTATCTTCCCACCACTGCAGAAAGGTATGTATTTTCAGGGGGCTGTGTTGTGTTTAATTTGGACTGTATCTTGCCAAGTCAGGCTCTTTATCAATTTCAACTGATTCTCCAAGGAAAGGACGGCCTCTCTAAGTGTTTGTTTGTTTGTTATTTGTTCTACATCCTCTCAAGACTTATTCCTGAGATTTTGGAGCTGTTGTTATTCTCGTATTTTGTTTTAACACTGAATCAGTCAAATACCGTGTCAACCGAAAAGTCTAAATCTACATCTTGTCTTTATATCTAAGGTAAGGTATGTGAATAAGAGAAGTGCCTGTTCTGTACAAATACAGGATATGGATGTTTAAGAAATATAGAGGCTATTCCCAAGGTAACTGATCCAGATCTGAAATCTTACCGTAAAACAAGGCTTTGAAGTGTCATGTATGAGTGTGTGTGTGGAAGCATCAGTAAACAGTTTGTTTCGAAGTATAAGTAAACAATGTATGTGTGCGCTCGTGTGGGTTTACATGTGCGCGTAATACCCAAAATGTCAGTTATTGTACGATGATTATTAGCTGCTAATAGTCCTTCCTTTCAAGGTCACTGTTCACATTATAGACCTATAGAACTCAGACGTTATGACAACGCTTAGAAATCTGTCAGATTGCTAACTATGTTGTAATAGAAGCGGTTTTATTTTAATGTTACCTCAACAAGTAAACAAGCAAACAAGCAAACTCAAAGCAATTTGAATTGATATTAACAATTGAGTGCTATAATTCTCATGTTCAAATTGTTAAGCTACTGACACTTACCTAATGATATCACATTAGGTGGTAAAGTGTCGCCAAGGCAACAGGCCGACTTAACCAGAAATAGCAGAGAAACGCACCTCTTCTCCTCTTCCTGTGACTGACAGGAGAAAACAATAAAATGCCAAGCAGCATGCATAGTTAAAAAGGTGGCTCGCATTCACCACTGTGAGGGCTGTTGAACCCTGCTGTTCCTCTGTAGCTGTCTTAATGTTTTTCTCCTGTTCTCTTCTCGCTCCTGTGTACTCTCCACTGGAGGCTGTCCCTTGTGGCTGTATGGGGGGAGAGAGGAGGGAGAGAGGAAGGAGGGGGGCATCTTGTTTCTTTTTACAGACCACTTTTATGATAAGATGAAAATGAAACATTGCCTCGGAGGCACAGAATAAATATATAGAATACTGGAGATGTTCTGAAAGGGAAAGCAGTCTTTCTTTTCTCAAGTGTTGGCTATGAAAAGACAGAGATGGAGGACTGTTGGTCGTCGTGAGGTAGCTATGGAGAGCAGGTAGGTGACTTAACCTGTGCTGCTGTCTGCGTTAGATGGGGTCGGGGGGTTATTTCGTGGGAGGACTAGAGTCTGACACGACAGCTCAGCCAAGGAGAAGACAGAGGAGGAACACGCTGACCCACATCCACATCATGCTCCACTCTGCTCTGTAGGAGGCCTTTTTAGAGAGGAGAAGAAGAGTCTCTTAACTGTGCGTCTTTCTCCTTCCTCTTGTGTCTCGCTTCAGGATGCCCCTCCAGCTCTTCCCCTCCTCTCATCTCTTGCATCCCAGGGAGACGAGAGGGGAGAGGTGCAGTTAAACGGGCTTTGAGAATGGATGGGTATCTAAGTGGGCATGACCAGAAAAAATAAAATCTGAGCACTCTGGGCCAAAGTGGAGGTGCCACTCTGCCAAATGCTTAGGGGCGGCCTGACACACTTAGAAGATGTGGACTGAAGTGGGGCGGTCCATCTCGAACGACGCTCGTGAAAATCAGAGGCTTCAATCTAGGTCATTGCCACTGATGTATCGTTAACTGAAAGAGAACTTCAGACACACCTGGCCTTGACGGTGACTGCTTTTTCAATAGATGTAACGTATCTGCTGAGAGAAGTCAATCTTTTGCCTCTGAGACATCCCATACTTTTGACATCAGTGAGTCAAATTGGAGTGTTCTGGACAGAAGCAAATTTCAATCCCAGAGTTGACTGGCTTGTATATTTCCTTCCCGAAACTGAATATTCCCTTAGAAGATGTCTGAATGGAAATAACTAATCACTCTGGGTTTGTTGTGTTTGATGTTACTCATCCCGACAGCAGCATCTGCAGTCATTAAAATGCTTCAAGGTTGCTGAAAATTTTGGAGAGCTTTGCTCTCCATACCGCTTAGGGTCATCGTTGACAAGCTGCATACTACACGTGTTAGATAAATGAAGCCTATGACAGCAGTAGAAACCAATCACAATCTGGAACAGAACAGAGTTGCCCATATATAACTAGATGGCTATTGGTTCACACATCACGTGAAGGTTGTAACTATTGTCATACCCTTGAACCTGAATTGCTTGAAGGAAACTTAGTCCGTAGCCCTTTACTGTAGTCAATGACCAAACGCACCCTCTTTGGAAATGTTATTTCTATTTTTCATAATTTCATAATTAATAAACATAATTTTTTTAAACTATGAGAATCTGGTGTTTCTATGTCAAACGTTTGTGTTATTTTTCAGACTTCTGTATTGTATAGAAAGTGTAATATTGGGATGCAAACTCATTTCTGACATGGTACAGGTGTCTTGTTTTAAGCCCATAGCCATGTGTTTGAGGTGTATACTTTTGTTTCAAAGTAGATGTGTTTAAGGCGACCAATAATCACTGTGTGACCCTGATTCAGCCCACTGCAGTAAAAGGTTTTAATCACAGTACTGGTAATTACAGTACAAGCTGTGTTCTAGTACTGACAGTTGATGTATAGTGCATCTAGGGAGGATGGACAAGAAGAATGTACACCTTGTCTTTAGACTCTACATGTATTCATAATGATATAGTCATAAGGCAGTATAATCATAGTTAGACACACATAAAGACTCATATAGGCTCATAATTCCCTATACCAATAGTCGTAATGCATTATAAGTATAATCATAGTTAGACACACATAAAGACTCATTAAGTCTCATAATCCCGTATACCAATAGTCCTAAAGCATTATAAGTATAATCATAATGACTTATAATGTACAGCAACATAATGCTTCATAACTGCTGGTCCCTTTTTCCTCAAGGATCAACATTAGAATGACCATCAGCGTGATGCATTTCTATCATTTTTGTCAATGAGCAGAACGTCATTATTACTGCATCATAATCTTTGTTATGGTGTGTTATGGAGTAATATAAGCCACTATAAAGTCATCTTTGATTGCTTTAGGTAAAGTGATGGAATGCCTAAGGCAGACAGATATTACACACCATAGGCTCCTACTGTACAATTATATAAAGTGGTCATTGTCCACTTTCAGTAAAGTGAACATTTCTTCACATTTCATGATGACGACGCAACGCTCTTCATTCTTTCTCACTCTTCTTTATTCAAACAGTTGCATTACAAAACGCAACACAATGCTACGCTACACTACATTAAGCAACACTACACAACACTACATTACATTAAGCAACACTACACAACATAACAAATTGCCTCAAAATCTTACAGATGTAGATCATAATTTGAGCCAGTTTGCTACACCAGGAAAATAATCCTACAGCAACAGGACAATTATGTGGATTATGAGTCATGGATATGTTTGTAGGGGTTGAAACATTTTGTTGTAAGGAAAAATCAAGTCTGAAATGACAAACTTCAGAAGCTTTTGAAACCTCAAATACACTACACGTTTTCATATCCTGCATTGCTGGAAACTTCTACTACAACAGGATGATCACATTAAGATCCTACATATGTACAATTTGCAATTTGACACTCCTGCACATTGTATTACAGTGTTTCCCAGTTGGTAACACACATTTGCTGAAACTACATCTTAGGTACTCAAAACACAAAGCAGTTAGCCAATTTCCCCAAAAACCCTCAGACATCTTGCAAAATGAAACACAGCAATCAAAATCATGTACTCCCTGCTCAAAATGAAACTCTGCATTCAAATGACACACACATCAAGTGAATCTAACTCAGTGACAACAAAGATCACACTAATGTGGCATATTCAAAATATATTCACTACTATCAGAACCTAATTCAGTGGTAAGGATAAGATTGTGTTGTTATACTGTATATTGTTTGTGAATACTCAAACAAGAAAGAAAAACAAATGCAAAAAATGTCAGTTTTATATTTCAACATGACCCAATACATGTCAACCAGCATAATGTAAGCACACACACAGTAAACATGCAAACATACAGTAAATATATTTTGCATATGCAAAGGACTAAAAATACTACTGTATTGTATGTAGATAAAGAAATCTAAATCATAAGTCAAGAAACAAATACTCCATTGTGAAAACAAAATCAGTCATGCCTGTTGTTTTGGTCCAGCCACAGAATGTTATCAACCTCACAGGCGATATTCTCCTTGGCCAGACAGTGGGGGGAAATGATTTTGGCTTGACTCATCCATCCCTGACAGGACTCTGCTGGAACGTCACCACAGGCATCCTCCATTGCCTGGAGAAGGGCCAGACGGAGAGATGGAGATGGGCAGTGTTGTATGGTCCAAGGGTGGCATGGAGGTAGAGGACCTCATTGTGGCTCATAGCTGCGTATACGATTACATTTCCCCCGCGCTGGCCAGGTACCTCAATGTGGCACGTTGACCAATGATGTTCCTTCCTCTCCTCCTCGTCTTCGCTGAATTCAGCCTCATCTATGAGTATGAGTTCTTGGGCTATGGGACTTGCATCCAACTCCATGATTCTCTGAAATGACAGTAAATACTGTAATTGTTGTATAGTAAAGTTCACTGGCAACATCAATGAGTCTCTAATGTTTTAAGAGTGTAATACTAGTACATTAGTTACTTGCACATATCGTACCGTTTATCCTTCACTCTTTGGGAATTCCTTTCAAATGGGGATCTGTAGATTTGCTTCATCCGGAGATGGTGTTTCTGAAGGATGGGGGCTGTGGTTGATAATAAACTCACTCTGATGTTATGGAAGATGGTAGGGTTTTAAATAATCTGCTGTTGGATTTTCAACTACCGTTTGTACAATGGTAGCCTCCTGTTGGTCTGGAGACGCATTCTACCACCTGTGGTGGTCTTCTTTCGGTTCTTACAGTAAACACTACAATACAGTTTTCCATTGTTTACACACGTTTGCTGAATCTTTGGCCCAGTTTCCCAAAACTCTACACAAAACACAAAACCACAAAATGCTAAACTCTACAAAAGAAAACACTGCATTCAAAACGGTTTAATTTCTTTCCAACGTGTTTTTTTTTGCATCAAAATGACACACAGGTCATATGAATAGATCTGTCTACGAACCAACAACACACTGAATAGATCTGTCTACGAACCAACAACAAAACACTACTATGAATATCCCATCAGTAGGTGTATTCCTGTTCAGTGTTACACTGTAGCTGGTTGTAAAATATTGTTACAGTAATGTATACCTACTCAAATATACATAAATAAACACACACAAATGCAATACAGTAACAAAAACATTGTCATTTATTTCCAAAATGCATTATTTTGAACACTTGTGTTTTGTATGTACAGTGAGGGAAAAAATTATTTGATCCCCTGCTGATTTTGTACATTTGCCCACTGACAAAGAAATTATCAGTCTATAATTTTAAAACTTCATGTGGATGTTGATCCCCACTTGGGAACTTTCCCTAACACCCTCAGCTGGAATGTGGCGCATGGAACGCAAAAAATATTCTAAAAATATTTAACCTCCACACATTAACAAGTCCAATAGCTTAAATGAAAGATAAACACCTTGTTTATCTACCCAGCAAGTCAGATTTCTAAAATGTTTTACGGCGAAAACATAGCACATATTTATGTCAAACCACCACCAAAGACACAGCTAATTTGCATAGCCAAGTTGAACAAAATATGCAATCAACAAACGCAGGATTAAAAGAAAAATAAATCACTAACCTTTTGAAATCTTCATCAGATGACAGTAATATAACATGTTACACAGTACATTATGTTTTTTTCAATAATATGCTATATATATCCATAAATCTCTGTTTACAATTACGCATTGTTCAAAAAATGCTACTCAAATGTCCGGAGAAATGACAATAGCTCCGGCAGATAACGTCAGATAACAAGCAATACACATCATAAACTTTAACTAAATATGCATGTTCTACATATATATAGAAAGATACACTTCTTCTAAATGCAATCGCTGTGTTACATTTATTTTTAACGTTACAGAATTCGTTCACTAGGCTATAATATGAGTCGGCGCTCAGAAATTAGCATGATGGCTCCTCTATCTTGGAGTCCACAGAAACCCAAATTTAACACACAAATATTCCCTTACCTTTGCTGTTCTTCCATCAGAAGACCTGGAAGGAATTATACTCACCAAAAACATTGTTTAGTTGTCAAGTCTGTGTCTTTCGGTTATCAAACACGGCATATTTCGGTTGAAATGCAGCCAAAAGCCAAGCGGATGCACACCAAAACGTCGAATTTACATATTATATGTCGACTAAACTTGTCAAACTATGTTCATAACCAAGCTTTAGCATGTTATAAAGGTGCACAACAATTCTCAGGACGAACAGAAACACACGCGTCGTTTAATTAGTCTAGGAAAAGAATGAGCATCAGCGGAGAGTGCGCATGAATGTGACCTTTTTTTTCACGTGACTATAAGGTTTCGGGCCGCCAAAACTCTCGTGAGCGCGCTATTCTCACAATGAGAAGCCCCATTGAAAGCAGACATCGCGCTGAAGACATAGAAACTGTTCCCAGGTCTGTAGGCGCTTGGGAAGGGTGGGGGCGATGACGTCAAAGTTGGGCCAACTTTTATGATGACAAGAGAGAGTTTGGGAGAATGACTGCCCTGAGAGTTCTGCTTTACATACAGACATAATTTCAACAGTTTTAGAAACTTTAGAGTGTTTCTATTCAATAATATTTTTTATATGCATATATTAGCAATTTTTTAAAGATTTTTTTTCTGTTTAATATGGGCACGCAATTACTCCAAAGGGGGCAGCAGACAGCCCTATCCTTAACAGGATGGTAGGTTTATTTGAACAGTGAGAGACAGAATAACAACAACAACATCCAGAAAAATGCATGTCAAACATGTTATAAATTGATTTGCATTTTAATGAGGGAAATAAGAACTTGACCCCCTTTAAATCAGAAAGATTTCTGGCTCTCAGGTGTCTTTTATACAGGTAACAAGCCGAGATTAGGAGCACACTCTTAAAGGGGATGCTCTTAATCTCAGTGTGTTATCTGTATAAAAGACACCTGTCCACAGAAGCAATCAATCAATCAGATTCCAAACTCTCCACCATGGCCAAGACCAAAGAGCTCTCCAAGGATGTCAGGGACAAGATTGTAGACCTACACAAGGCTGGAATGGGCTACAAGACCATCGCCAAGCAGCTTGGTGAGAAGGTGACAACAGTTGGTGCGATTATTCGCAAATGAAAGAAACACAAAAGAATTGTCAATCTCCCTCGGCCTGGGGCTCCATGCAAGATCTCACCTCGTGGAGTTGCAATGATCATGAGAACGGTGAGGAATCAGCCCAGAACTACACGGGAGGATCTTGTCAATGATCTCAAGGCAGCTGGGACCATAGTCACCAAGAAAACAATTGGTAACACACTACACCGTGAAGGACTGAAATCCTGACGCGCCCGCAAGGTCCCCCTGCTCATGAAAGCACATATACATGCCCGTCTGTAGTTTGCCAATGAACATCTGAATGATTCAGAGGACAACTGGGTGAAAGTATTGTGGTCAGATGAGACCAAAATGCAGCTCTTTGGCATCAACTCAACTCGCCGTGTTTGGAGGGGGAGGAATGCTGCCTATGACCCCAAGAACGCCATCCCCACCGTCAAACATGGAGGTGGAAACATTATGCTTTGGGGGTGTTTTTCTGCTAAGGGGACAGGACAACTTCACCTCATCAATGGGATGACGGACGGGGCTATGTACCGTCAAATCTTGGGTGAGAACCTCCTTCCCTCAGCCAGGGCATTGAAAATGGGTCGTGGATGGGTATTCCAGCATGACAATGACCCAAAACACACGACCAAGGCAACAAAGAAGTGGCTCAAGAAGAAGCACATTAAGGTCCTGGAGTGGCTTAGCCAGTCTCCAGACCTTAATCCCATAGAAAATCTGTGTATGGAGCTGAAGGTTCGAGTTGGCAAACGTCAGCCTCGAAACCTTAATGACTTGGAGAAGATCTGCAAAGAGGAGTGGGACAAAATCCCTCCTGAGATGTGTGCAAACCTGGTAGCCAACTAGAAGAAACGTCTGACCTCTGTGATTGTCTAAATAGTCTATTTTCTTTCAATATGAAATGACATTACTGTAACATTGGCCAACAATCACTGAGTAACAAAGGCCAACTGATATGTCAGACTGCAGTATACTACGGTATACATAAATAAAGAGCATAGTGTAGATGGTAGGTAACTTACCGGTTGTCATTTCTGAATGTACGGATGATAGATGCAACCATGTAGCAGCTCAGGTTGGGCTGAACTCTCTGCTCAGCGCCCCTTATTTCTTAATACTACCCATCCCGTATCCGGGGATCATGAATACAGCCTCAGGCTCATTACCATAACGCAACGTTAACGATTTCTGAAAATTGCAAATTAAATGAAACTAATATGCCTGCTCTCAAGCTTAGACTTTTCTTAACAACACTGTCATCTCAGATTTTCAAAATATGCTTTTGAACCATAGCAAATCAAGCATTTGTGTAAGAGTATTGCTAGCTAGCTTAGCATTTAGCGTAGCATTTAGCACGCAACATTTTCACAAAAACCAGATAATAAAATCATTTCCCTTTGAAGAACTTCGGATGTTTTCAATGAGGAGACTCTCAGTTACATAGCAAATGTTCAGTTTTTCCTGAAAGAATCTTTGTGTAGGAGAAATCGCTCCGTTTTGTACATCACATTTGGCTACCGAAACAAACCGAAAATTCAGTCACCAAAACGTCAAACTTTTTCCGAATTAACTCCATAATATCGACCGAAATATGGCAAATGTTGTTTAGAATCAATCCTCAAGGTGTTTTTTCACATATCTCTTCATTGATATGCCATTCGTGGAAGCCTGCTTTCGTCTCAGAATCCCATGGAAAAATACCAGCAGCTGAAATTGACGCACCAATTTCGACGGAGGACACCGGGCGGACACCTGGCAAATGTAGTCTCTTATGGTCAATCTTCCAATGATATGCCTACAAATACGTCACAATGCTGCAGACAACTTGTGGAAACGATAGATAGGGCAGGGTCATTCCTGACGCATTCACAGCCATATAAGGAGACAATGAAAAACAGAGCCTCAAAAATCCAATCCTTTCATCTTGGTTTTGCCTGTAGCTCCTGTTCTGGGGCACTCACAGACAATATCTTTGCAGTTCTGGAAACCTCAGAGTGTTTTCTTTCCAAAGCTATCAATTATAGGCATAGTCGAGCATCTTTTTGTGACAAAATATTGCGCTTAAAACTGGCACGTCTTTTTATCCAAAAATGAAATAGCGCCCCCCATAGCATCAAGAGGATTTATACTCAATCCATGTTTGAGCACATGGTCAACCAATGTGGCCCTGATCTCATCTGAGACAACTGTCCTTCCTCAGTCTCCTCTTCTTACTCTCACTCATTCACCTCTAGCTCTTGCTTCACCATTGACTTCCATTTTCATCCAAAACAGGAGCACTCATCTGTGGCCTTTTATAGTGCAAATGCTCTGATTTCTAAGTGAACAATTCAGCAACTAGTGTTTACACCTGTGAGGAGTGTGTGTTGCCAATTGGTGTATAGAGCTTGGCATTGTGATTGGCATTGCTTTCCAAAGGGACTAAAGAGATTTTAATTTTGAATATTGTGCCTAATGTAGAGAACTGTCTGTAGTGTTTTACAAAAAGTGAGATATAGAATCGAAAACTGAGTGTAAAGCAGGAATTGTGCTTGCAATTTTGCAGACTTGGTTTAGGGATTTGGTATATGCGTTTCAAGTTCCAATTGGGAAAAACTGTAATACAGTATACACAATAAACATTTGATTTGATTTGATTTGACAAAGTAGTAAAGCTCCCAGTTTCAGGCATACAGTAATACATGAAACATTGACTTTGGGTCCCCTTCCAGTATGTATTGGAATCTACAGTCTTTACTGTGCTTTATGTTGCACTACTGTCAAGTAGTAAAAGTAGTAGAGAGATCCAATGTTTACAGTACATACCTATTCTCATTTTGGAACGTCCGGATGATGGATTCTACGGTGAAGCTGTTCAGATTGGGCTGCACTCTCTGCCTCTCTTAAGGTCAACCCGTGGTTGACAACATGGTCCACCACAGTCGCCCGAATTTCATCAGAGATTACTCTCTCTGTTCTTGGTCTTCCTCTACTCCCACCTCTACCCCCACCTCTAATCCCACCTCTACTCCCACCTCTACCCCCACCTCTACTCCCACCTCTACCCCCACCTCTACTCCCACCTTTACCCCCACCTCTACTCCCACCCCTACCCCCACCTCCACCTCTACCTCTTTCTCTACCTTTACCTCTACCCCCACCTCCACCTCTACCTCTACCTCCACTTACACCCCTCTCCATCCTCACCTCTACCTCTACCTCCACCTCTACCTCCATCTCCACCTCTACCTCCATCTCCACCTCTACTCCCACCTTTACCTCCACCTTCACCTCTATCTCTACCTCCACCTTTACCTCCACCTCCACCTCTACTCCCACCTTTACCTCCACCTCCACCTCTATCTCTACCTCCAAATTTACCTCCACCTCCACCTCTACTCCCACCTTTACCTCTACCTCCACCTCTATCTCTACCTCTACCTCTACCCCCACCCCTACTCCCACCTCCAGCTCTACCTCCACCTCTACTCCCACCTTTTGCTCCACCACCACTATCTCTACTTCTACCCCCATCTCTACTCCCACCTTTACCTCCACCTCCACCTCTACCTCCACCTCTACTCCCACCTTTACCTCTACCTCCACCTCCACCTCTACTCCCACCTTTACCTGGACCTCCACCTCTATCTCTATCTCTATCTCAACGTCTACCTCTATCTCTACCCCCACCCCTACTCCCACCTCCACCTCTACCTCCACCTCTACTCCCACCTTTACCTCCACCTCCACCTCTACCTCCAACTCTATCTCTACCTCCACCTCTATCTCTATCTCTACACCCACCTCCCACTCTACCTCTACCCCCACCTCCACCTCTACTCCCACCTTTACCTCCACCTACACCTCTACCTCTACCCCTACCCCCACCTCAACCTCTACCTCCACCTCCACCTCCACCTTCACCTCTATCTCTACCTCCACCTCCACCTCCACCTCCACCTCCACCTCCACCTCTACCTCTACCTCTACCTCTACCTCTACCTCCACCTCTACCTCCACCTCCACCTCCACCTCTAACTCTACCTCTACCACCACCTCCACCCCCACCTCCACCTCCACCTCCACCGCTACCCCCACCTCCACCTCCACCTCTACCTCCACCTCCACCTCCACCTCTACCTCCACCTCTACCTCTAACTTTACCCCCAACTCCACCTCCACCTCTACTCCCAAATTTACCTACACCTCCACCTCCACCTCCACCTCTACCTCTACCTCTACCTCCACCTCTATCTCCACCTCTATCTCTACCCCCACCTCCACCTCCACCTCCACCTCTACCTCTACCCCTACCCCCACCTCCACCTCTACCTCTACATCTACCCCTACCTCCACCTCCACCTCCACCTCCACCTCCACCTCTATCTCTACCCCCACCTCCACCTCCACCTCCACCTCTACCTCTACCCCCACCTCCACATCTACCTCCACCTCCACCTCCACCTCTATCTCTACCTCCACCTCCACCTCCACCTCCACCTAAACCTCTACTTCTACCCCCACCTCCACATCTACCTCCACCTCCACCTCCACCTCTATCTTTACCTCCACCTCTACCTCTATCTCTACCTCTACCTCCACCTCCACCTCCACCTCCACCTCCACCTCCACCTCTCTCTAACAAGTTTGCTTCCATTGTTTTCCAAACACAAGAATACTCACCTGTGGCCTTTTTATCCATACCGAAGGTCTGATTGCAAAGTGAACATGTACACAGTTGGTGTTTGCACATGTGAAGAGTGAAAGTGATCAATCGGCAATCTGAGTGTAAAGCAAAATATGTGCCAGTGTTATTACAGATTTGGTGTGTGGTTCTGTTATATGAGTTAGAGGGTTGGATCATTGTTCCTCATGGCCAGTTTCAGTGGGTAAACAATTGGGGAAAAATGTAACATAAATACAAAAAAAAGAGAAGAAGGTCAAAGAAACAGTCAAAGCCCTGTGCAACAAAATTCTACAATATATCTGACAAATATATTTGGCATTTATCTGAAGCTCTTATTCAAAGCGACTCACAGCACAGCGAGTGCATTTTTTGGTAAGGGATATGATATATATATATATATATATATATATATATATATATATATTATGATTATGATGCAGTAATAATGACGTTCTGCTCATTGACAAAAATGATAGAAATGCATCACGCTGATGGTCATTCTAATGCTGTATGATCCTTGGGGAAAAAGGGACCAGCAGTTATGAAGCATTATGTTGCTGTACATTATAAGTCATTATGATTATACTTATAATGCATTAGGACTATTGGTATACGGGATTATGAGACTTAATGAGTCTTTATGTGTGTCTAACTATGATTATACTTATAATGCATTACGACTATTGGTATAGGGAATTATGAGCCTATATGAGTCTTTATGTGTGTCTAACTATGATTATACTTATAATGCATTAGGATTATTGGTATAGGGAGCACCCCCCTATCCACATCAATATGTATATACTGTACTCTATATCGTCTACTGCATCTTGCTATCTTTATGTAATACATGTATCACTAGCCACTTTAAACTATGCCACTTTATGTTTACATACCCTACATTACTCATCTCATATGTATATACTGTACTCGATACCATCTACTGCATCTTGCCTATGCCGTTCTGTACCATCACTCATTCATATCTTTATGTACATATTCTTTATCCCTTTACACTTGTGTGTATAAGGTAGTAGTTGTGGAATTGTTAGGTTAGATTACTCGTTGGTTATTACTAAATTGTCGGAACTAGAAGCACAAGCATTTCGCTACACTCGCATTAACATCTGCTAACCATGTGTATGTGACAAATAAAATTAGATTTGATATGGGATTATGAGACTGTATGAGTCTTTATGTGTGTCTATAACTATGTTTATATGCATTAGGACTATTGGTATACGGGATTATGAGACTGTATGAGTCTTTATGTGTGTCTATAACTATGTTTATATGCATTAGGACTATTGGTATATGGGATTATGAGACTGTATGAGTCTTTATGTGTGTCTATAACTATGCTTATATGCATTATGACTATTGGTATACGGGATTATGAGACTGTATGAGTCTTTATGTGTGTCTATAACTATGCTTATATGCATTAGGACTATTGGTATATGGGATTATGAGACTGTATGAGTCTTTATGTGTGTCTATAACTATGCTTATATGCATTATGACTATTGGTATACGGGATTATGAGACTGTATGAGTCTTTATGTGTGTCTATAACTATGCTTATATGCATTAGGACTATTGGTATATTATGAGACTGGATTATGAGACTGTATGAGTCTTTATGTGTGTCTATAACTATGTTTATATGCATTAGGACTTATTGTATGAGTATATAACTATGGCATTAGATTATGATTATGACTGTATGAGTCTTTATGTGTGTCTATAACTATGCTTATATGCATTAGGACTATTGGTATATGGGATTATGAGACTGTATGAGTCTTTATGTGTGTCTATAACTATGTTTATATGCATTAGGACTATTGGTATATGGGATTATGAGACTGTATGAGTCTTTATGTGTGTCTATAACTATGTTTATATGCATTAGGACTATTGGTATACGGGATTATGAGACTATGAGTCTTTATGTGTGTCTATAACTATGCTTATATGCATTATGACTATTGGTATACGGGATTATGAGACTGTATGAGTCTTTATGTGTGTCTATAACTATGTTTATATGCATTATGACTATTGGTATACGGGATTATGAGACTGTATGAGTCTTTATGTGTGTCTATAACTATGTTTATATGCATTAGGACTATTGGTATATGGGATTATGAGACTGTATGAGTCTTTATGTGTGTCTATAACTATGTTTATATGCATTAGGACTATTGGTATACGGGATTATGAGACTGTATGAGTCTTTATGTGTGTCTATAACTATGCTTATATGCATTATGACTATTGGTATATGGGATTATGAGACTGTATGAGTCTTTATGTGTGTCTATAACTATGCTTATATGCATTATGACTATTGGTATATGGGATTATGACTGTATGAGTCTGTGTGTCTATAACTATGTTTATATGCATTATGACTATTGGTATACGGGATTATGAGACTGTATGAGTCTTTATGTGTGTCTATAACTATGCTTATATGCATTAGGACTATTGGTATACTGGGATTATGAGACTGTATGGAGTCTTTATGTGTGTCTATAACTATGCTTATATGCATTAGGACTATTGGTATATGGGATTATGAGACTGTATGAGTCTTTATGTGTGTCTATAACTATGTTTATATGCATTAGGACTATTGGTATACGGGATTATGAGACTTATGATGCTTTATGTGTGTCTATAACTATGCTTTATATGTGTCATTAACTATGGACTATTGGTATATGGGATTATGAGACTGTATGAGTCTTTATGTGTGTCTATAACTATGCTTATATGCATTAGGACTATTGGTATACGGGATTATGAGACTGTATGAGTCTTTATGTGTGTCTATAACTATGCTTATATGCATTATGGACTATTGTGTATAACTATGCTTATATGCATTAGGGATTATTATGAGACTGTATGAGTCTTTATGTGTGTCTATAACTATGCTTATATGCATTAGGACTATTGGTATACGGGATTTTGAGACTGTATGAGTCTTTATGTGTGTCTATAACTATGCTTATATGCATTATGACTGTGTCATACTAGTACATGTATAATGCATCATTACCATCTGTCATAAAGAAACCTCCTCCTGTTGACCAGTACTGTTGCATGTAGAGTTCATAACATGCTGGTTGTATTATTCAGCTTTACTCTATTTGCTGCAGCATAGAAACAGCAGCGCCCGCTATGCTTAAGCGCACACTACAGTAGCTCAGTGCATGTGGAATTAAAGAAAACTACCTGTATATGTCATTTAAAGAACAGGCCCTGACACCATCAATCAGCTTCATGTAAACCTTTTAAATAGCAGCTGTTAGCTGAATTTAAATAGAGTGTGCAGAGAAGATGGGGTGAAACCTGGCAGAGGAGCGAAAACTACAGCGCAGTCGTCATCTGATGGAATCAGGGGCCTGCATGATGTTTTCACCGGTGCCATTGCATTGCTGACCTACGGTTACCAGAGCGGCACATCTCACAGACATGAAACCATCAACGATGTGGCTCAGAGGACGCTTCACCGTACACTATCGTATCAAGCATCGGCCAGGCCCTGTGATAGGCTAAACCAAGTTGCTATCTGCCACTTAGGAGAGTGGAGGGAGAGATCGAAACAGAGGGGTGTTGGGGGATTTAAAAGAGAAACAAAGAATAAAAGAACGCTGGAAACACATATATATCCCATTTAGGAATTACGCCCAGATATGGATGGCCCCAGTGGGAAACAAGACATCATACCCATGCTTACTGAGCCACACACTCTACTCCATTAATATTCTATCTGGACACTTACACTGCCTGCTACACTGTTGCTACACACCTCCAACATGCTGAAGAGATTATGTAAAGGTACTATGGGGACTTCCTGGAATGGGCCAAGACCGTCTAATTAAGGCAAGAGGTTGGCATAGTGACGTCCCTCCATGGCCCTGGGAGTCATCTTCATGACAGCTACTCTGAATACCTTGACTGAACCTCATGATGTATAATTCAGTCGACACGCAAGGGATCTGAATAAGACTGGCTAATGATGTTGACAACAGCGTCAAAACCCTTAAACTGATTAGTATTGCCATGCAGGGCTCCCTCTGCTCCATATCATGGAAGGACATCTCTAATGGTAGGCTAGCCAGATACCTGTTTCAGGGTCGGGAAATGTGGGAGAGTGTTAAGTTGTGATGATGAGCTGGAACAAATTTTGTTGAATTATTCAACAAGATTTAGACACCCATGGAGGCAGCAATGTAGTATCATTAATATTGATGAATATATTGTTTTTACTGTACATGGCATGCAGCTTTCGCTATTTCCCCAAAGAGAGAGCTTTTGTCTAAATACCAAATGATGCGAAACTCTTAGCATTCTATTGAGAACCAACCATCGTTTCCTATCGCTTCATCTCTACACACATCTTCATCCACTGATGAGGAAATGCAGCTGTGGTGGGATGTCTCCCTCCAGCTGAGCCACGGCCAGAGAGACGCCCCCGTCGCCTGACATGACACTTGGACATTTTCCGGAGTGTGTTACAACATGACCCGGCTGTCTGGTCCTTCTCTGCGAGAACCCAGCAGGGTGTTTTTTAAATCCCCCAACACCCCTCTGTTTCTATCTCTCCCTCCACACTCCTCCTTGTATGTCCCTCCATAAAAGACATGACTTACAAATGGAAGCTCCCGCTGCCGCAGACAGAAAGTTTGGCTTGATTTGTGCCCAGAACTTCTCTGTCTCTCATCCAGAGATTGTGCTCTGCTCTCTGTGGATTCAGGGTAGCCTAGTGGTTAGAGCGTTGGACTAGTAACCGAAAGGTTGCAAGTTCGAATCCCTGAGCTGACGAGGTACAAATCTGTCGTTCTGCCCCAGAACAGGCAGTTAACCCACTGTTCCACTGTGCCGTCATTGAAAATAAGAATTTGTTCTTAACTGACTTGCCTATTAAAATAAAGGTAAAAAAAAAACACTGTTCCATGTTGGCTGCAATATCTTCCTCTAGAATCAATGAGTGAAGTTCCTTCCTCAGCTTTGAAATATAACAATCCTGTCATATGGTATAACATGGTGTCATATCATATAGTACAACAGTTATTCCAGGTGTGTGTTACAGAAGCTGAAAGATGTTGATGGTGATATGTCGTTGTGTAATGGGTTTAGTATTGCCACAGTATTGGCACAGGTGTGTGCCAAACTAATGAGATCGTCCCTGCAATCAGAGAGGAGGTTGTGTCCTTCTGCCTCAATAACTGCCGGACATCCTGGACCTGCAGATGAAATAATCTTGTAATTAGGGGGTAAAATAAACCGGCTTGTGATTTCCCTGCTCCTGTCGTGTGGGTGTTGATGCATCCATTTACAAATCTGTGTCTTCTCAAGCAGACCTGGTTTATAAAAAGTGGGCTTGTGGTTCCTTACTGTATCATGAATTATTGCTGGCATGGTTTTCCACGGTTAACCTGTAACACTGAAGGCAGGATGTGTAGAGCTGTTCTCTAGCCCCTGGAACCTTGCTGTACAGTAGTTACCATAGTGATGTTATTGCAGCTTCACAATGTACATTATTCTCTGTATGTATGAACTCTGTGTGACAGCTTCTGCAGACTCAGGTCAATATGCTGTTTGTGGAGGGTTGCGTATGTGAACTGTCGATACATATTATTCTATTCAACAAAATGGGATAAAACAAATGTTTAATAAGCGTTTGCAAAAGGGAACTTTAGCAGTATATAAACCAGAATTCCCAATCTAGAAAATAGAAACAGTTGCTGTTACTCGTATTCATTCCAGTCAATGTGCCCCCTGTCTCATCAGAAACCACACAACACAGACCCTCTTCCCCTTTCACCCTGCGTTGTCCAGAAGTATCAACCAGCCTCAAACCTGCACAACTATCCCCACACTAGGAGAAGGAGAGAGAAAAAAGACCTCAAAGCCGTGTTTGTCCACTCTCCATTCATGAAGAAGTCACGATCCCTGCCAGGCCTGTATGACAGAGAGAGCACACAGTGCAGAGGTTCTGTCTGTGGGGGCCTCTCTTTCTCTTAATGCCCCCTCATCGAAATTCACCTCACAGAGACAGGGACTCAGAGGCCACCGCCTTGACAGGGTTGCCCAGTCCTGGGGAAATCAAACAGGGCCCATAGGGCTTTGGTCAAACGTGGTGCCCTATATAAGGAGTGCCAGTTGGGACACAGCCAGAACCTCTTCTGCTGGGTTCACAGGGAAGTCTGCATTCCCATCAACCTCTTAGTCTGTATGAACATACCTTGAGAACTGGGATGAATACCTCATCGACCAGACAGGCAGGTGGTTCAACACCAGGGATTGAGATAGATGATTTAACATGACAGTGTCAATGTATTTCAGGATAAGGCTCAGCTGGAGAGTGGAGGAAAATAACTGAAAATGTTACTTGGGGACACATGTACTCCATCTGTGTTACTTGGGGACACATGCAGTCCCTCTGTGTTACTTGGGGACACATGCAGTCCCTCTGTGTTACTTGGGGACACATGCAGTCCCTCTGTGTTACTTGGGGACACATGAAGTTCCTCTGTGTTACTTGGGGACACATGAAGTTCCTCTGTGTTACTTGGGGACACATGCAGTCCCTCTGTGTTACTTGGGGACACATGAAGTTCCTCTGTGTTACTTGGGGAAGTTCCTCTGTGTTACACACATGAAGTTACTCTGTGTTACTTGGGGACACATGCAGTCCCTCTGTGTTACTTGGGGACACATGCAGTCCCTCTGTGTTACTTGGGGACACATGAAGTTCCTCTGTGTTACTTGGGGACACATGCAGTCCATCTGTGTTACTTGGGGATCCCTCTGTGTTACTTGGGGACACATGCAGTCCCTCTGTGTTACTTGGGGACACATGAAGTTCCTCTGTGTTACTTGGGGACACATGCAGTCCCTCTGTGTTACTTGGGGACACATGAAGTTCCTTTGTGTTACTTGGGGACACCTCTGTGTTACTTGGGGACACATGTCCCTCTGTGTTACTTGGGGACACATGAAGTTCCTTTGTGTTACTTGGGGACACATGAAGTTCCTCTGTGTTACTTGGGGACACATGTGTTACTTGGGGAGTGAAGTCCTCTGTGTTACACATGAAGTTGTGTTACTTGGGGACACATGAAGTTCCTCTGTGTTACTTGGGGAAGTTCCTCTGTGTTACTTGGGGACATGAAGTTCCCTCTGTGTTACTTGGGGACACATGAAGTTCCTCTGTGTTACTTGGGGACACATGCAGTCCCTCTGTGTTACTGAAGTGTGGGACACATGAAGTTCCTCTGTGTTACTTGGGGACACATGAAGTTCCTCTGTGTTACTTGGGGACACATGCAGTCCCTCTGTGTTACTTGGGGACACATGCAGTCCCTCTGTGTTACTTGGGGACACATGAAGTTCCTCTGTGTTACTTGGGGACACATTCCTCTGCAGTCCACACTGTGAAGTTCCTCTGTGTTACTTGGGGACACATGCAGTCCCTCTGTGTTACTTGGGGACACATGAAGTTCCTCTGTGTTACTTGGGGACACATGCAGTCCATCTGTGTTACTTGGGGACACATGAAGTTCCTCTGTGTTACTTGGGGACACATGCAGTCCCTCTGTGTTACTTGGGGACACATGAAGTTCCTCTGTGTTACTTGGGGACACATGCAGTTCCTCTGTGTTACTTGGGGACACATGAAGTTCCTTTGTTTTACTTGGGGACACATGAAGTTCCTCTGTGTTACTTGGGGACACATGAAGTTCCTCTGTGTTACTTGGGGACACATGAAGTTCCTCTGTGTTACTTGGGGACACATGCAGTCCCTCTGTGTTACTTGGGGACACATGAAGTCCCTCTGTGTTACTTGGGACACATGAAGTTCCTCTGTGTTACTTGGGGACACATGAAGTTCCCCTGTGTTACTTGGGGACACATGCAGTCAATCTGTGTTACATGGGGACACATGCAGTCCATCTGTGTTATTTGGGGACACATGCAGTCCATCTGTGTTACTTGGGGACACATGCAGTCCATCTGTGTTACTTGGGGACACATGCAGTTCCTCTGTGTTACTTGGGGACACATGCAGTCCATCTGTGTTACTTGGAGACACATGCAGTCCATCTGTGGTACTTGGGGACACATGCAGTCCATCTGTGTTACTTGGGGACACATGCAGTCCATGAAATTGCAATTTGTACAATGTACAATATGTTACGAATCGCAATTTGTGCAATACATTACGAATTTGCAGAAGGTATGATATGTTATGAATTACAATTTGTTTTGGCTAACGTTAGCCAGGGGTGGCTAGGTGCCTAACACTAATGGCAGCTAGGCTATGGGTTAAGCTATAAGGGTTAAGGTTAGGGTTAGGGGAAGGGTCAGATAACATGCTAACTAGTTGCAGAGTAACTAAAAGTAGTAAGTAGTTGCAAAGTTGCTATATCGCTAAAATGCTAAAGTTGTCCTTGATGATATTCCAACACGCAACACTTGTGTTTCTAGACATAGGTGCTAATTTGAGTGTTCCGGATTTAAGTTTACTATGTTATGTCTAGCCTATGAAACCAGTCTGTGGTCCGTAAAACGTAAACACTGCGATATTACATGGATTCCATCTACAGTGCCTTGCGAAAGTATTCGGCCCCCTTGAACTTTGCGACCTTTTGCCACATTTCAGGCTTCAAACATAAAGATATAAAACTGTATTTTTTTGTGAAGAATCAACAACAAGTGGGACACAATCTTGAAGTGGAACGACATTTATTGAATATTTCAAACTTTTTTAACAAATCAAAAACTGAAAAATTGGTCGTGCAAAATTATTCAGCCCCCTTAAGTTAATACTTTGTAGCGCCACCTTTTGCTGCGATTACAGCTGTAAGTTGCTTGGGGTATGTCTCTATCAGTTTTGCACATCGAGAGACTGAAATTTTTTCCCATTCCTCCTTGCAAAACAGCTCGAGCTCAGTGAGGTTGGATGGAGAGCATTTGTGAACAGCAGTTTTCAGTTCTTTCCACAGATTCTCGATTGGATTCAGGTCTGGACTTTGACTTGGCCATTCTAACACCTGGATATGTTTATTTTTGAACCATTCCATTGTAGATTTTGCTTTATGTTTTGGATCATTGTCTTGTTGGAAGACAAATCTCCGTCCCAGTCTCAGGTCTTTTGCAGACTCCATCAGGTTTTCTTCCAGAATGGTCCTGTATTTGGCTCCATCCATCTTCCCATCAATTTTAACCATCTTCCCTGTCCCTGCTGAAGAAAAGCAGGCCCAAACCATGATGCTGCCACCACCATGTTTGACAGTGGGGATGCTGTGTTCAGAGTGATGAGCTGTGTTGCTTTTACGCCAAACATAATGTTTTGCATTGTTGCCAAAAAGTTCAATTTTGGTTTCATCTGACCAGAGCACCTTCTTCCACATGTTTGGTGTGTCTCCCAGGTGGCTTGTGGCAAACTTTAAACAACACTTTTTATGGATATCTTTAAGAAATGGCTTTCTTCTTGCCACTCTTCCATAAAGGCCAGATTTGTGCAATATACGAC
Organism: Oncorhynchus masou masou; assembly: GCF_036934945.1. Taxonomy (NCBI): domain Eukaryota; kingdom Metazoa; phylum Chordata; class Actinopteri; order Salmoniformes; family Salmonidae; genus Oncorhynchus; species Oncorhynchus masou. The sequence goes on along the minus strand of NC_088217.1, from coordinate 82,202,781 downwards.
TGATTGTTGTCCTATGGACAGAGTCTCCCACCTCAGCTGTGGATCTCTGCAGTTCATCCAGAGTGATCATGGGCCTCTTGGCTGCATCTCTGATCAGTCTTCTCCTTGTATGAGCTGAAAGTTTAGAGAGACGGCCAGGTCTTGGTAGATTTGCAGTGGTCTGATACTCCTTCCATTTCAATATTATCGCTTGCACAGTGCTCCTTGGGATGTTTAAAGCTTGGGAAATCTTTTTGTATCCAAATCCGGCTTTAAACTTCTTCACAAGAGTATCTCGGACCTGCCTGGTGTGTTCCTTGTTCTTCATGATGCTCTCTTTGCTTTTAACGGACCTCTGAGACTATCACAGTGCAGGTGCATTTATACGGAGACTTGATTACACACAGGTGGATTGTATTTATCATCATTAGTCATTTAGGTCAAAATTGGATCATTCAGAGATCCTCACTGAACTTCTGGAGAGAGTTTGCTGCACTGAAAGTAAAGGGGCTGAATAATTTTGCACGCCCAATTTTTCAGTTTTTGATATGTTAAAAAAGTTTGAAATATCCAATAAATGTCGTTCCACTTCATGATTGTGTCCCACTTGTTGTTGATTCTTCACAAAAAAATACAGTTTTATATCTTTATGTTTGAAGCCTGAAATGTGGCAAAAGGTCGCAAAGTTCAAGGGGGCCGAATACTTTCGCAAGGCACTGTAAATGCTACACATACAACCAGGCTAGTGTATCACCCAGTGAAACCTTATCATTTGCTATTGTTCAACTTGTGTTGACATCCCTGTTGTTTTTTTTGTGTGAAAAATCATATATCACCATTAGGAGACCATATGCTATTTGTTGACTTTTTGGGGCATGTTCAACTGTAGTAATAATGGACGGTTGGTCTGGGTAGTGTGACTAGAATCTTATCATTTTTTTCCATTGGGCGGCAGTACGTCTATCTTTAAACTTGAGAACTGCATTGCCTACCGGTCCACATAGTGACTGCGGTCTAGCGAGGGCAGGGGAATGAATCTGGTGTCTGGAAATGCACCACTAAATGCAAATTAACTGCAAGGCAAATAGTATTCAGACCTGTATTTATAGTTTCATATTTGGACTGTATGCACATCTGTTTTCTCCATCCACGGAATTTTTCCCCCGGTGCGTCTGTTGGTGCACGAGGACTCTGCGCGGGCTCTTGGATTTGGAGGACGGATCCATCAAACTCGGATTGTGAGTGTTCGCATAGCGGTACACTGAAGGAAAACCTAATCGGATGTGGTATTACAGAATACTTGTGAAATATAGCCTACATTATAGATAGCTCTCTGCCGTGCTGCAGCCTGTGAGGACCGCACGAGTTTTTGGGGTGGGAAATTGTGTGTTTCGCAGCGGAGAGGTTTGGGTGACTATTTATAACCAAGGATCGGCAGTCTGTAATGTTTGATTTTCTCCTTCATTATATGTCAACCTTTTTCTCCTATCAGGGTAGATTTCCCCACCGCCGTCGGTCTTAATGTGATTTTCAAATTGACCCTCTGCACCTTTTTTATTCGGCACTGAAAAAGCAGATGATTTGCGTATGTTCTTAGGACTAGACCCCGCTGTGGACAATTTGGCTTTTGCGTGAATGGGATATCTGTATATTAGGCATATTGTTCAACGACCTTTGTATAAGGGGACGAGGCGTGTTATTAGCATTACCCTACACCGGCATTGTGATGGTGAGCTTTTATGGTCGGAACTGACAGCGGAATAGGATCATTTTGGAAACTGCTTGTGGGTAAGTTAATATGTTTTGTTATCAGTGCAGCGATGTAAAGTTTCTTGATTCAAACATTTAAATGTACTCAATGCAACACATTGGTTCTATGGTCAGGAGGCTATTCTACCTTCTTACCATAAAAAACATTCAGTTTTTTGTGAAACCTGAATGTTATATGTAGCAATTTGAATGAGCCCCTTCCATAGTACCAGTGCCTTTAGTCCCCCGAGTGCTACACCTCGCAGCAGTTTATGCGCATTGTAAGGCATTTTCGTTTCTACATCTCGTTACGCATAGATTTGTATGCTTTGGGCGCTAGAGCACTCTTTGGGGATGTTTGAAATTGTGTAATGTTCATTGCGCATAGGCAACATTTCGATGCTTGATAAACCTACTGTAATAGGCTACATTACGCTACTTGATCAGCATACTGTCATTTATTTTAACGTTATTTATATCTGTTAAAAGTTGTAACTCAGTGAAAATAAATGTTCACTGCAGCAATGACACATTATTGCTGATAAATAGAAAGATTTTATGGCAAGAGTGAAACGATCATGTCTCTGATCATAAACGTGTGTGCGTGCATATGTGTGTGTGTGCGTACGCGTTAGTGCGTGCTTGTGTGTGTCCATGATGGAGATATATATTCTGTGAATGCTCATTATATGCAAACCGTTAGCTGTAGTTGTGTTACCTTTAATATATTTGACAAATACGATATTTCAACAGATAGGGAATTTAAGATATAGCCTGTTTAGACTATGGCGTAACGGCAGGTTGCAAAGTTGTGTGGCGCTGGAAAGATGCGTGTGTGCATCCTCAGCTGCAGATGGTGAACTAAATCCCCAAATCATTGGAAGACGCACGCGGCATTGATCTGTTCGTTCATGTGAAGTGTGCGAATAGGTCACCAGTGAATTCCACCTTGAAATGAAAGTGACAGACACATAGCTCAGTAAAATTACGATTTGGATCTTGGATTACCCACTAAACCACTAGGTTTTAGCCACTGTGCCGTCAATGCACATGGGCCGGTGAAGGGATCGTGGATGCACGGTTACACATCCCAGACCCCCAAAAAGATGACAAGTGCGACATAAGCAACATTCAAGTGCTGTTTAACCCGTGGTGCTGAAATGACAGCTCCCAGAGTCGACAGATTGAAGAGAAGAGCATTAACCTGTGGTGTAATCATTAGTCCAAACCGTTGCAAAGAGTTTGGTCTAAAGCAAGAGTTTATATTGGACAAATCCAGGCAGGTACCTCCCCGTTTCGTTCCGTTTGCTTCCGTTTGGTTCTGTTTGGTTCCTAGTGAATACACCCCTCCCTGCATGTGTAGGTTACAACACAGGTGTTTGCCTCAAGCAGACCTACTGCACCAAAACGGTCAAATTAACTTTATTTGGCTGGACATGCAATTTTTCTCTAGCTAGCCTATATCGTGTGCAGTCAAGATGTATGCCAAGTGTATATTGAAACCCTATCATCAATCCAGAACCAAGGGAGAGAAATGAAGTTGCTCAAGGCACACAGGACAAAACGATTTTCAATGCATCTCCTGCTGCTTTCACTCAATTCCTTTTGGATTGATTCAAACACAGCAACAATGTTGCAGAAGACATGCTTCTTAACCCGCTGGGCATACACTGGTTGAATAAACGTTGTTTCCAAGTCATTTCAATGAAATTACGTTGAACCAACATGGAATAGACATTTCATTGACGTCTGTGCCCAGTGGGAAGGAAGGCCCTGTGGTCAGATATTGAGTTGGCTTGAATGCTTCTCACAGTCATTGATATAGAGATTTGACAATATTGACGCTCTTCAGATTATAATGATTCATCCATTTCTATTCACAATGTGATGCAGGTCATGGTCCAGCATTAGGTGCATTTTGTTACATTAACACGCACATCATTCAAATATAATGTGATTTTTTTAATACTGTATGTCCAGTAATGACACAATAAGCATTCAAATGTTTGATTTGAAGGACCACAAGACAGCACCGGAGATTTCCGGGCTCATTATGACATTGCACTCATGCATTCTGGTTAGCATCTGCATATGTTCAGGGGAATCATCATAACTACTGATCTCCTCCTTGATTGATACTTTTCATTTTCAAGGAGCTGTAACCGAGGCTCCTCCCCCAACCTGCAGTCAAGTGGCAGAGAGAGAGAGAGTCAAAGGCTTTCAAATGATGGAGTTCATTAATGTTGTGGGAAATAAGAGTGTCTGGCTATGGAACATTGGCTCAGTGCTGAGGAGTGATTGGAACAATTGGTTAGGATTTGTGAGGGAGGCACTGACTGAAGGGGCGCCTTTATCGTTATTATTAGATTACATTAATAAGACTCTGATGGAAATGAAAGAACACTGGCTTTGAGTTGAGAAGGAATGAGAGAAGGAGAGAGAGAAGGGGGAGAAAGAGGGAGCTAGGGAGGGTGAGAGATGGAGGGATTGAGAGGAGGGATGGAGATAGAGAGAAAGAAAGAATGTGAGAAAAGAGAGAGTAAGGGAGAGAGCAGGATGGAGAGGGAGGGAGAGAGAGAGAGAGGGAGAGAGTGATGGAGTGATGGAGAGAGAGAAACCATACAAATTGTCACCATGTCATTGGATTTAGGTTAACAATTGGGTAAAAAAATCCCTTAAGGCAAATCCAAGCAGTTTTCCAAATTGTTTCAATATTTTCTTTGGATTAAATTACTTGTAAACTATTTTGATTCAACCTGTCTTTGCACAGTGGGTTGTAAGCCTATAGAATACGCATTGTAAGCCAATAAATACACTATTCACTGTAGGTATAAAATGGGGATGTGGACACCCCTTATGTGGACACCCCTTAACATTTGTGGATTTGTCTTTTTCAGCCACACCCGTTGCTGACAGGTGTATAAAATTGAGCACACAGCCATGCAATCTCCATAGATAAACATTGGCAGTAGAATGGTCTCACTGAAGAGTTGTGACTTTCAACTTGACTTCCAACAAAACAATTAGTCAAATTTCTGCCCTGTTATAGCTGCCCCAGTCAACTGTAAGGGCTGTTATTGTGAAGTGGAAACGTCTATGAGCAACAACGGCTCAGCCGCAAAGTGGTAGGCTACACATGCTCACAGAACGGGAGCGTCGTCCTTGGTTGCAACACTCACTACCGAGATCCAAACTGCCTCTGGAAGCAACGTAAGCATAATAACTGTTTGTCGGGAGCTTCATTAAAATGGGTTTCCATGGCCGAGCAAGCCTAAGATCACCATGCGCAAAGCCAAGTGTAGGCTGGAGTGGTGTAAAGCTTGTCGAAATCTTGCAATGACATTCTAGACTATTCTGTGCTTCCAACATTGTGGCAACAGTTTGGGGAAGGCCCTTTCCTGTTTCAGCATGACAATGCCCCCATGCACAACGCGAGGTCCATACAGAAATGGTTTATCGAGATCGGTGTGGAAGAACTTAACTGGCCTGCAAAGATCCCTGATCTCAAGCCCATCGAACACTTTTGGGATGAATTGGAATGCCGACTGTGAGCCAGTCCTAATTATCACCTCACTAATGCTTTTGTGGCTGAGTGGAAGCAAGTCCCCTCAGCAATGTTCCAACATCAAGTGGAAAGCCTTCCCAAAAGAAATCTTGAAAGAAATCCAATTCCCTAGATGAGTTTTCAGCCTATTTTCCGCCCAAGTATTTTTTTTAAATCCTAGATCCACATTAAAGCAATCAGAGGCTATTGATCTGACACTGAGCTATTTATTTTCGCTGGCAGCATTCTCTCCATGTTTGATAGATCAGGTAGATTACTAGATGTCCAAGCGTCAGTCACTAAGCTCATAGAACATCTAAGACAAGGCAGCTGTATGAATACAAAGTCACTGTTTCAGCCTGTCTGTACTGTCACATTCATGCAGCTACAAGTCATTAGAAACATCTTTCTGAGTAGCAGAGAGGGAACTAAAAGGAACCCTTGGAAATGGAAATCATCTGAACTGACTTTGTTGGAGGGATGTAGTCTCTATCAAAACACTTGTGCTTCAAAATAGGCCCCTCTTTACAACTGTGGCCCTACAGCTCTCCACTGCTCTTCTCAAAGCCCTCTGTCAGATTATCATTCAGTGGAGGCCAACAGCAAAACACATTTTCTCTCTTATTTCTTCAGGCGATCTCAGATCGAGAGAAAAAATACCATCCCTCTACAGAAATGAAGCTATCCAAGCTTCTATCTATCTGTCAAGTAGGCAGTGTGAGTGTATGGTACACATCCAACCATGGAATCAGTGGCTTGACTTTATTTAGCCTTTGAGTGTTTTGGCAGCCCTATCATAACAGAGACAAGCTAATGTAGCTACATGAAAGCCGTAATGGAATCGTTTTCCAACTGTCTGTTTATATTGTAGCTCAGGAAACATATGGGGAACCTCCCAGAGGAACTGCTAGAAGATGAAAAACTGGTCAATTGTTTCACACACTGAAATAAAGATTGAAGCGATGAAACTGTAGTCCCACTCTCCACAGATTAAATTGCATTCTAAGGTGTAATAAAAAAAAATCCTTCCTTCTATCTATTTTTTTGAAAGCTTGAGGCAAGGAAAATAAAAAGCTGATGGTTTGTCAGTGATAGAATGTGCAGTCTAGGAGCTGGCCTGGATGATGGACTTATCATGTTCACCCTTTTTCCCCAAAGCTGTTTCCCTGCAATGTTTGCATGTGATCCTAAAGGAGCCTAGACTGCTTAGAGGATGAAGTCGATGTGTTTTAGATATTTGGGAGGTAGATGTGTGAAAGGAGATGGAAAGTGTCACGCAAGTAAAAAGCAAAATGGGCAATTTTTCCTTCAATTTCTCCCTTCTCCATTCGGAGCTCTGCTGGCCCATTCATGATGACTCCGGAGTGACACACAGCGCATTGCCACAGAGATAAACCTTCCCTTACAAACTTCCTGCGTTTAAAAAGAACAAAGACCTTGGATATGTTGTGCTGCCAGCTGAATGTCTCTCCAATACAGGAAGTAGAAGACAACATGCACCGACTCAGTGTTCCTGACCAATGATATATCCTCAAGAGAGAAGTCCAATTTCACAGAGAGCACAGAAACATGCCGTTTCTTAAGACTCCTCATTCACAACACTGTTTTGTTAATTTCATGTATTTTTCATCCTCGACTAGTCAATGACAAAGGGGAACACATTATTGTAGTTGTGTTGCTAAACAAACACCAGAGCTGTGGTCTGGATGTGAATGTCGTATTATTTATGGGCCCTGTTTATTTCCCAGAATGCTGCTGCTGTGTCAACTGCGAATTCGACTGCGAAGCCGTTCCTTGGCGAGAGCCAGCGTTCTCCATGAGCCCTCCACATATCCCCACCAACCCCAGCAAGAGTGGCCCTCAATAGGCCCTGATTTATTGGCCCACTTTATTAGAAGGTCCTGGGGAGTCGGCTCTCCTTGTCCTCCAATATTAAATCCCGCCTTCCTCACATGGAGTGTTTTTTCCCACAATGTTTGTCAATGCAGTAAATGTGTGTTGTTCCTGTCATGCTCTCCATGGTAGCTAGACCCCTCCCTTCCAATCCTCCTTATCCTATCAGTTTAGTCTTGATTGCTGGTGCTGGCTCCATTTCAGGACAGGGGGCCACTCAGTGATGATACAATCAGAGCAGCAAATAGTAGGCAGAGGGGTACTGATAGGAAGGAGGGAGCGATGGAGGGAGAGAGGGAGGCATGGAGAGGGATAGAGAGAGAGAGAGAGAGAGAGAGAGAGAGAGAGAGAGAGAGAGAGAGAGAGAGAGAGAGAGAGAGAGAAAGGGGGGCAGGGAGAGCGGGAGAGAGAGAGGGGGGGGTCGAGAGAGAGGGGGGCAGGGAGAGCGGGAGAGAGAGAGAGAGAGGGAAAGGGAGCGGGAGAGAGAAAGGAAGGGATAGAAAGAGAGAGAGAAAAGGAGAGAGAGAGAGAGAGAGAGAGAGAGAGAGAGGAGGGAAAGGGAGCGGGAGAGAGAAAGGAAGGGATAGAAAGAGAGAGAGAGAGAGAGAGAGAGGGAAAGGGAGCGGGAGAGAGAAAGGAAGGGATAGAAAGAGAGAGAGAAAAGGAGAGAGAGAGAGAGAGGGAGAGGGAGGGATCGAGAGAGCGAGCGAGAACAAGAGAGAGGGAGAGAGAGGAGACATGCCGGTCTGCAAATTCAGGTCTATAGTAACTCCAACACAGTTTTCCCTCCCCTCTCTCTGGCTCTTTCAGCCGCAACACTTGTCTGGTTCTTCGGGTTGACTTTTCAGCAGACAAATTGACCTTTTTTTGCCTTGGGTTCTTACTGTGTCTTTTCCCTCTGTTTTCTATCTAGCGAGCCATTGAACCGGTTGTTAGGTGGCTGGTCTGCTGGAGTTCTAGTTCCGTGTTCCGCTCCCCCCGGGGCTATACCCTCTGAGACCCTCGTGACGCCCTTGTGGTTCTACAGTGTTTTGGCTTATTAAATGTGAACGTGAGGGCAGTGGTTCAATAAGCCTCCAGGTTCAGGCATGCTTATCTTCATCCAGTTGAGGGAATGGGGGAATTGTTGCATGTGTGTATGTTGAGTAACAACCCTCCATTTATGTTTACATGTTAATAATGAAGACCAGTGAGTCCACTTTCCAGCCATGCTCAGAGGAAGCTGGGATTCTACCATGGGAAGCCTCACAATGTTACAGGATTATGTAATGCATATATGTTGGTATCATTCAACAGAAAAGTCATCTGACAATAGAAATGAGCTTTAGGAGCTATTGTACTCCTAGGAATGGGACCTATTCCTTTGCTGTCGTACTGTTGCCAGCCAATTTGACAATTCACCGCCTCTCGCCCTATCCCTCCTCCCACCACCCTAACACATGCAATCTACTGCAGTCATCAGTGTGCATATCCTTTGGAATAACAGTAGTAGAAGTCTGTTTCACAGTTCACCAGCTGCTGTGTTTCAGTTTCATCCCCAGCAGATTGAGTTGATCCTACTGATGGATGATGGAGCAGTATACCAGCTCTAGAAGACAGCCTTGCATCAATCATCCTGGCTTCCAGCTACTTCCTCCTTGGCCCTCGTCCCACCTACCTGCCTGCCTGTCAGCCATACCCCCCCTCTCTCCTTTAATGAGTGGAGTGGAGGGGTGGGTGTCTCCTCCCAACTAGATTGGCCCTCAGTAGGGAACAGTGTCAAGTCCCATTTGAGTGGGATGATTGGATCTGAAGAGGTTTCTCTTGGTGTGGTGTAGTGGATGCAGGGGACTTTGGATGACGGGATAAAACTGCTGCTGGATGGGTTGGTCTCTCTCCTTTTCTAGAAAAGTTTGCAGAACTCTGGAGAAATGAAGTGCTCTTGTACCCTATAATATCTTTCTTTGTACTGTTGACGGATCTCAGTGGAAGGGATCTTATACAATATACTATATTTATTTGTACTGGTGAGATGAAGTTATCTTATACAATATGAGAAATAAAGTTATCTTATACAATATCATAGCTTTCTTTATACTGTTGACACACCTCAAGATAAATTAAGTTCTCTTATACAGTATGATATCTTGAGCTGTTGACAGAACTCAAGATAAATGAAGTTCTCTCATACAGTATAATATTTTTGTGCCGTTGACCGAGCTCAAGAGAAATAAAGTTCTCTCATACAGTATAATATCTTGGTACTGTTCACAGATCTCTGGAGACATGAAGTTATCTTATACAATATAATATCTGTCATGTACTGTTGACAGAACTCTGGAGAAATGAAGTTCTCTTAAACAATATAATACATTTCAATGTACTGTTGACAGAACTCTTGTAACGGCTTTCGTCTGGTGGAAGAGAAGCGGACCAAAATGCAGCGTGGTGGTTATTTATGTTCTTTAATAAATGACTCGACATGAAATATCTAAACAAAACAATAAACGACCGTGAAAACCTATACAGCCTATCTGGTAAACATAGAGACAGGAACAATCACCCACGAAACACTCAAAGAATATGGCTGCCTAAATATGGTTCCCAATCAGAGACAATGATAAACACCTGCCTCTGATTGAGAACCACTCCAGACAGCCATAGACTATGCTAGATAACCCCACTAAACCACACACCCAATACCTAACAAAACCCCAAGACAAAACACACCAAAATAAACCCATGTCACACCCTGGCCTGACCAAATAAATAAAGACAAACACAATATATTACGACCAGGGCGTGACAACTCTGGAGAATTGAAGTTCTCTTATACAATATAATATCTTTCTATATACTTTGCTCATAGACAATTCTATATGAATCAACATACTTGTTTAGTGTGGTGAGCGCTCTTGTAGCAGGTTAAAGTTTATGGAAACTGTGATTTTGGGGTTGTAAACTATGTCTGAACAGCTCTGTCATTTCCATCTCAATGGGTTGAGCTGAGTCTTGCTCAGCAAGGGGAAAGAATGGGCCATAAAGCCTAATGCGTTGCCTGAATAATGCAGGTGTGCAATTTCAATAGTGGGGCAGCGAGCGAGCGGTCTGAGCTGTACTGTGTGTTTGGAGGAGAGATTTGAGATGGATGGCTTATCTTTTATTAAACATGCGGTCGGTGTGGAGGGGAGGCTACAGTACTGACAGAAGCTCTGCTCTCCTCTCGCTCCTCCTCTTCTCCTCCTGGGGATGATTTATCCCTCCTCCCTTCCCTCCCTCTTGTCCTCAGCAGCCTCCGTTTTCATCCTCAGGACGGGGCTACAGCCGGGCTCTCCCCTGGACCCCTGAGCCCCCTCCGCCGCCACGGCCTATCCAATAAGAAGGCTTCATTAGTTTTATCTTTATTTCCCTGCTGCTCGGCTACGGCTGGGCCGAGCTGGGACACAGAGGGCGTTAGCAGGCAGGTCGGGGATCTGAGGGGGATTGAACAGGACTCCTCCTGGTCCGGTTTTCGCAGGTTTTATTGAGCTGAAACGATTGGTAGAGCAGAGCAGAGAAGTAGCAGAGGTTGATAAGGATGGGGGGGGGGTGAATCTGTAGTGAATTGGATTTCAAATTAGGTCTATGTGGTGCGTGTGCTGTGTTGTTGATGATGTACAGCTGTCTTCTGTCACCTCCAAAGTGAATATCGGTACTGACGGTGCACTGCTTCCTTCCTGGAAGCTTTTTGGAGAGGTGAGTTTGTGGCTTGTAATGCTTGAGATCTAGTATCATTGCCATGCATTTAATCACTGTAGCGTTGAGGTACATTATGAAATTAAAACTTCATCCATGTTGACTTTAAAAGCTTCAGCTTGAACCAAGGAAAATTACAACCGCTAAGGGCAATGAATTGCCAATGATTAAGGGTATATAAAACGTTGTTTTAGACTTGGCTGAAACAGCAGAGAGTAAGTCTTGTTCTTGTCAGATGGGAACGAGGGACTTGTTACAGACATCACTCTCACTGTTATTTCATAAGTGGACAAATCGGGTCAGATTGCTCTGTGTCTTTTCCCCACAAGAGAAAATAGCAAGCTGCCTGTAAATTGTTCTCTCCCCATTCTCTCTGTGATTCACTCAAAATAAAGTCTCCCTCTGTCCTGCCCACGTGACCAGCAGTTCTCATATTGTCAGAATACAGGCCTTCACCTCTGCATCAAGTCTATTTAATTGGACATCCACATCCCTATTATGGAAAGCAGCAATAGTACTCCTTGCCTGGCACACAACGCGCTTATGGGAAATGAAGTCCTTATTGCCTCATGAGGTGGCCATTTTGGGGTCCACTCCACTGATTGTGTCACACAGGACTTCTCTAGGGGATTCATCTAAATAAGCTGAGGGGCCATTTATTGGAAGCTGTAGCAGGTGGTGTGAGAACAGTGCTCTGCACCTCCTGCTTATTAACCCTGAACCCCAATGGCCGGGAGACTTGAGCCCACTGGCTCACAGTTGCATCCCTTTCTCTGGCGTCACAGAAGAATACAAATGATGCAAATCATTCACCAACTAGAACTCTTTTACCCTCTCTGCATGATTCAAAAGGAGAGAGAGTGGAAGTGGAAACAAGTATATCATTTTCATTTTTGACACCATGTAGAAGGTATTTGGCTGTGATTTTTAAATTGGTTAACTTGACTCTATTAGAACACGTCGCTCATAGAAGTGGTAGCAAAAAGGTGTTATTTCACATTTTTCAGGTAAAATACAATACCTTGCACCTCATGAGAAATTTCAATCTCAAGTATTGACCCACCTGTGGTGCCTTCACTTTCTGCAAAGGATTCAAGTTTTCACAAGGTGTCACACTAGTTACGTGCAGTGGTAGAGAATGACAGCAGCCACAAAGAGGCATTGTACTCTATTTCATGCTGTTTCGTGCTGTTTCCGGTCCACAGTGGGACTGGAAGCCCTGGAACCTACACTATAACAGCATGCACAGCTTTTCAGGTCCACAGTGGGACTGGAAGCCCTGGGACCTACACTATAACAGCATGCACAGCTTTTCAGGTCCACAGTGGGACTGGAAGCCCTGGAACCTACACTATAACAGCATGCACAGCTTTTCAGGTCCACAGTGGGACTGGAAGCCCTGGGACCTACACTATAACAGCATGCACAGCTTTTCAGGTCCACAGTGGGACTGGAAGCCCTGGGACCTACACTATAACAGCATGCACAGCTTTTCAGGTCCACAGTGGGACTGGAAGCCCTGGGACCTACACTATAACAGCATGCACAGCTTTTCAGGTCCACAGTGGGACTGGAAGCCCTGGGACCTACACTATAACAGCATGCACAGCTTTTCAGGTCCACAGTCCAGCTGATTTCACTCCTGGGGTCTGATTTCTAAATGGGAACCCAGGTGTGTGCACTGCCCAGCCAATCAGTGATATTCATCAATGCATTTAATAACAGATTCACTACATGGAACAACAAATGTTTTTGAGAACACCGATTTTCAGGATGTCTCATGGTCTGACAAACACCACTCTATAGCTCTGCCACCTTTCACTGCACCTTTCTCACTCTCTCTCTCTCTCTCTCTCTCTCTCTCTCTCTCTCTCTCTCTCTCTCTCTCTCTCCCCCTCCCTCTCTCTCTCTCTCTCACTCTTCTCCTCTCCTCTCTCTCTTCTCCTCTCTCTCTCTCTCTCTCTCTCTCTCTCTCTCTCTCCTCTCCCCCCTATCTCTCTCTCCTCTCCTCTCTCTCTCTCTCTCTCCCCCTCTCCCTCTCTCTCTCTCTCTCTCCCTCCTCTCCCTATCTCTCTCACTCTCTCTCTCTCTCTCTCCTCTCTCTCTCTCTCTCTCTCTCTCTCTCTCTCTCTCTCTCTCTCTCTCCCCTCTCCCTCCCCTCCCTCTCTCTCTCCTCCTCTCTCCTCTCTCTCTCTCTCTCTCTCTCTCTCTCTCTCTCTCTCCCCTATCTCTCTCACCCTCCCCCTCTCTCTCTCACTCTTCTCTCTCTCTCTCTCTCTCTCTCTCTCTCTCTCTCTCTCTCTCTCTCTCTCTCCCCCCCTCCCCCTATCTCTCTCACTCTTCTCCTCTCCTCTCTCTCTTCTCCTCTCTCTCTCTCCTCTCTCTTCCTCTCTCTCGCTCTCTTCTCATCTCTCTTCTCTCTCTCTCTTCTCTTTTCTCTCTCTCTCTCTCTCTCTTCTCCCCTTTCTCTCTCTCGTCTCCTCTCTCTCTATCTCTCTTCTCTCCTGGCATGGCACCTGATATCTCCACCTGAATCTTTTCCATATACTCTACTCCTTACTGTATCAGCAGTATGGTGGTGGATGGGGGGATCAGATCATCTGAAATGGAATAATTTGAGTTGCAAAATTCGGGGAACGTTCAATAAATTCTCTGGTTTTCACGAAATCCCAGTTGGAGGATCCCCAGAATCAGGCGGGGAATAAGCAGGAAATATGGTATCCTCCAACCAGGATATCTAGAAACCAGGGAATTTATTGAACGCTGCAAGAATTTTGCAGCCCTAGGAATAATTATGTGTGTACAGCTGGGCTTTATGTGTGTGGATGTAGGTGTGTGGATGTAGGTGTGTGGATGTACGTGTGTGGATGTACGTGTGTGGATGTAGGTGTGTGGATGTAGGTGTGTGGATGTTAGGTGTGTGGTGTGGATGGTGTGTGGATCCTAGGTCTCTCTGTGTGGATGTACGTGTGTGTATGTATGTAGGTGTGGATGGGATGTATATGTACGTGTGTAATGTATGGATGTGTGACTGTGGATGTACTGTGTGGATGTAGGTCTGTACGTCTCTCCTGGCATGGCACCTGATATCTCCACCTGAATCTTTTCCATATACTACTGTGTGGACTCCTTACTGTATCAGCATGTATGGTGGATGGATGTAGGGGGATGTAGATCATCTGAAATGGAATAATTTGAGTTGCAAAAGGTGTGTGGATGTAATGTAGGTTCAATAAATTCTCTGTAGTTTTCACGTGTGTGGATGAAATCCCAGTTGGAGGATCCCCATGAATGTGGATGTACATGGGTGTGGGATGTATATGTAGCAGGTGTGTGGAAATATGGTATCCTCCATGTACCAGGATATCTGTGTGGATGAATGTACGTGTGTGGATGTACAGGGTGTGTGAATTTATTGAACGCTGTGTGGATGTACAAGAATTTTGCAGCCCGTATGGATGTATATGTATGTGTGGATGTAGTGTATGTACATGCTGGGGATGTACTTTATGTAGTGTGTGATGTAGGTGTGTGGATGTAGGTGTGTGGATGTACGTGTGTGGATGTAGTGTGTGGATGTGGATGTACGTGTGTGGATGTAGGTGTGTGGATGTAGGTGTGTGTACGATGTAGGTGTGTGGATGTGGATGTAGTGTGTGGATGTAGGTGTGTGGATGTAGGTGTGTGGATGTAGGTGTGTGATGTAGGTGTGTGGATGTACGTGTGTGGATGTAGGTGTGTGGATGTAGGTGTGTGGATGTAGGTGTGTGGATGTACGTGTGTGGATGTACGTGTGTGGATGTACGTGTGTGGATGTAGGTGTGTGGATGTAGGTGTGTGGATGTACGTGTGTGGATGTAGGTGTGTGGATGTAGGTGTGTGGATGTACGTGTGTGTAGATGTATGGTGTGTGGATGTACGTGTGTGGATGTAGGTGTGGATGGGTGTGTGGATGTAGGTGTGTGGATGTAGGTGTGTGGATGTAGGTGTGTGGATGTAGGTGTGTGGATGTACGTGTGTGGATGTGTGTGGAGGTGTGTGGATGTAGGTGTGTAGGATGTACGTGTGTGGATGTAGGTGTGTGGATGTAGTGGATGTACGTGTGTGGATGTAGGTGTGTGGATGTAGGTGTGTGGATGTGGATGTAGGTGTGTGGATGTAGGTGTGTGGATGTAGTGTGTGGATGTAGGTGTGTGGATGTACGTGTGTGGATGTAGTGTGGATGTGGTGGATGTAGGTGTGTGGATGTAGTGTGTGTGATGTGTGGTGTGTGGATGTATGTAGGTGTGTGGATGTAGGTGGATGTAGGTGATGTAGGTGTGTGGATGTAGGTGTGTGGATGTACGTGTGTGGATGTAGGTGTGTGGATGTAGGTGTGTGGATGTAGGTGTGTGGATGTAGGTGTGTGGATGTAGGTGTGTGGATGTACGTGTGTGGATGTACGTGTGTGGATGTAGGTGTGTGGATGTAGGTGTGTGGATGTAGGTGTGTGGATGTAGGTGTGTGGATGTACGTGTGTGGATGTAGGTGTGTGGATGTACGTGTGTGGATGTAGGTGTGTGGATGTAGGTGTGTGGAGGGTATAAGTGATTGCAACTGTTTCTCACAAATAGAAATGTTAATAACTTGCAAAGGCAGCAGGCAGATAAGGTTTTTTCCTCTGCTCCTCTACAGAGAGAGGGGGACGAGGATGAGGAGATGGTGAAAAGAGGATGGGAGGGAGGAGAGAGGGAGGGGCTGTTGGAAGACACATTATTCTGTGCTGGTGCTCCTCTAGTAAGAGCCACTAGTGAGAAAGGGCCCTTCTCTGGCAGAACCTTCAAGACAGTAATTGAATTTGGTTGAATCCAGCGGGGGATAAATACTGGGACTAATAAGACAGGGACGAATAGACAGGGACTAATAGACAGGGACTAATAGACAGGGACGAATAGACAGGGACTAATAGACAGGGACTAATAGACAGGGACTAATAGACAGGGACTAATAGACAGGGACTAAGAGACAGGGACTAATAGACAGGGACTAATAGACAGGGACTAATAGACAGGGACTAAGGACAGGGACTAATAGACAGGGACTAAGACTAATAGACAGGGACTAAGAGACAGGGACTAATAGACAGGGACTAATAGACAGGGACTAAGAGACAGGGACTAATAGACAGGGACTAATAGACAGGGACTAAGAGACAGGGACTAATAGACAGGACTAATAGACAGGGACTAATAGACAGGGACTAAGAGACAGGGACTAATAGACAGGGACTAATAGACAGGGACGAATAGACAGGGACTAATAGACAGGGACTAATAGACAGGGACTAATAGACAGGGACTAAGAGACAGGGACTAATAGACAGGGACTAATAGACAGGGACTAAGAGACAGGGACTAATAGACAGGGACTAATAGACAGGGACTAATAGACAGGGACTAATAGACAGGGACTAATAGACAGGGACTAAGGACAGGGACTAATAGACAGGGACTAAGAGACAGGGACTAAGAGAGACAGGGACTAATAGACAGGGACTAATAGACAGGGACTAAGAGACAGGGACTAATAGACAGGGACTAATAGACAGGGACTAAGACAGGGACTAATAGACAGGGACTAAGAGACAGGGACTAATAGACAGGGACTAATAGACAGGGACTAATAGACAGGGACTAAGAGACAGGGACTAATAGACAGGGACTAATAGACAGGGACTAAGAGACAGGGACTAATAGACAGGGACTAATAGACAGGGACTAATAGACAGGGACTAAGAGACAGGGACTAATAGACAGGGACTAATAGATAAGGACTAATAGACAGGGACTAAGAGACAGGGACTAATAGACAGGGACTAAGAGACAAGGATGTAGGGGGGTGAGGAAAAACAACTGGACAGCAACTGCAGTCGACAGTAGATTCTATGGAGCTTCCTCCTTTTGCAGACCCTGCTAATTCAATGGTTATGGACCATCAGTGACTTGCTTGTTTGTTTACATCATCGCTGCAGCAGGGGGTAGTCGGCTACACTGCACTACAACAGGGAGCTCATGTCAATTCTCATGCTCCCCTCCCACACTGTGGGCTGTGTAAATAGTTAGCACTTGATTCTCTCCTCTCAGTATTGGGGAAAACACACTGAAATAACAAGAGGTTGATATTCACACATTAACCAGGATCCACTTGAAATCACTGATTATGAGAATGATGTTTTATACAAACATGAGTAGCACTTAATTTTACGGCACATAGTTTCCCAGCTGTTTACAAAGCAATGTCATGGTAAATGGTCATTACACAGTAATAACCTAGGAATGACTGTTTTAGCGACCTATTCACATTTCAACAGACCTATCTGTGTATCACGGAACAACTACATATCTGCCTTGCATTTTCAATCCAAACCACTGCTACAGTAGTGAGCTTGCAGTTCTAGGAACATATTATGGTAATATTTTGAATTCTGTCTGTTTAATCCTATAATCCCTTATTTATTCTGTTTTTGATATACTCTGGACTATGATCAGTCTGCTACAATACCACCTGCAGACGACTTGTTAGCTCATCAGTAACGATGCACTGAGGTAGACAAATAAGTCTCTATTGTTATTCAGGGTTATTATTCAATACCACCTGCAGACGACTTGTTAGCTCATCAGTAACGATGCACTGAGGTAGACAAATAAGTCTCTATTGTTATTCAGGGTTATTATTCAATACCACCTGCAGATTGAGCTTCAGTTAGCTCATCAGTAATTCAATACCACCTGATGCACTCATCAGAGGTAGACAAATAAGTCTCTATTGTTATTCAGGGTTATTATTCAATACCACCTGCAGATGACTTGTTAGCTCATCAGTAACGATGCACTGAGGTAGACAAATAAGTCTCTATTGTTATTCAGGGTTATTATTCAATACCACCTGCAGATGACTTGTTAGCTCATCAGTAACGATGCACTGAGGTAGACAAATAAGTCTCTATTGTTATTCAGGGTTATTATTCAATACCACCTGCAGATGACTTGTTAGCTCATCAGTAACGATGCACTGAGGTAGACAAATAAGTCTCTATTGTTATTCAGGGTTATTATTCAATACCACCTGCAGATGACTTGTTAGCTCATCAGTAACGATGCACTGAGGTAGACAAATAAGTCTCTATTGTTATTCAGGGTTATTATTCAATACCACCTGCAGATGACTTGTTAGCTCATCAGTAACGATGCACTGAGGTAGACAAATAAGTCTCTATTGTTATTCAGGGTTATTATTCAATACCACCTGCAGATGACTTGTTAGCTCATCAGTAACGATGCACTGAGGTAGACAAATAAGTCTCTATTGTTATTCAGGGTTATTATTCAATACCACCTGCAGACGACTTGTTAGCTCATCAGTAACGATGCACTGAGGTAGACAAATAAGTCTCTATTGTTATTCAGGGTTATTATTCAATACCACCTGCAGACGACTTGTTAGCTCATCAGTAACGATGCACTGAGGTAGACAAATAAGTCTCTATTGTTATTCAGGGTTATTATTCAATACCACCTGCATACCACCTGCAGACGACTTGTTAGCTCATCAGTAACGATGCACTGAGGTAGACAAATAAGTCTCTATTGTTATTCAGGGTTATTATTCAATACCACCTGCAGACGACTTGTTAGCTCATCAGTAACGATGCACTGAGGTAGACAAATAAGTCTCTATTGTTATTCAGGGTTATTATTCAATAACACCTGCAGACGACTTGTTAGCTCATCAGTAACGATGCACTGAGGTAGACAAATAAGTCTCTATTGTTATTCAGGGTTATTATTCAATACCACCTGCAGACGACTTGTTAGCTCATCAGTAACGATGCACTGAGGTAGACAAATAAGTCTCTATTGTTATTCAGGGTTATTATTCAACATCACAAATTTCAAGTACCTCCTATCGCATTGAAAACCATGTATCTTCGTCTTCTTTTAAAATTATTTTGTATTTATTTCATGTTTATTTAACTAAGCAAGTCATTAAGAACAAATTCTTACTTACAATGACGTTCTACTAAAAGGCAAAAGGCCTCCTGCGGGGACGGGATTAAAAATGTAAAATAAAATACAAATATATGACAAAACACACATCACAACAAGAGAGAGACCTAAGACAACAACACAGCATAGCAGCAACACATGACAACAACATGGTAGCAACACAACATGGCAGCAGCACAACATGGTAGCAGCACAAAACATGGTAGACAACAGCACAAATGGCAAGAAGGTAGAGACAACAATACATCACCCGAAGCAGCCACAACTGTCAGTAAGAGTGTCCATGATTGGGTCTTTGAAATGGCAACATCATTAACATGCCATGCACTGGCGCCCAATCACAGTTATCACAGGAAGCTAGTAATCCTAGGCGATTGTGTCTATTTAATCATTGTGTGCTCTGTTTGTAAGAGAGGGACCACATCGAGAGTATCTTTAGTGGTAATGTTTGTAGCGACACGAGCGAGAACGCTAATTAAAATGATACGATTTGAGTGTTGCTTTATCGTTTTAGTGTAGTGAGGGGGTGACTTGTGAAGCGTCGTTAGCCAACTAGCGCCTGGCGCTACAATGGCCCTTTCATAGCGGGGTGGTTTGTGGTGGTGTCGTCATCCTTGGCTGCAGTCTCATCTGGAACTGACACACTAACACTGTCTTCTGAGGTTTATTGTGGTTTACCAGGTTCCCCCTCCAGATTCTGTGTTGTGTCTTCGGGTATTAAATGTCAACGTGAAGTTTTTAAACATTGGAAGCTACCACATGTCAATTGAATTGACAGGCATTGAAATGAGGGAGCTTGCCTCGTGAGATTATTGGCAGTCTTTGGACTGCTTCATTATTGGTTGTTAGATCATACAACCACCCCCAAAACAGTGGCCTAACACCAGAGGAATTCAGATTAGAATTGATTATGTAAAGGATTAGGGAGCCGGTGAAATTAACATGTTAGTTAGCATGGCAACAAAGCCAGATATATTATTACTCACTACTTTGACACAGCTTCTTCTTTGATGAAGTTCATTTTATATGGGTCCATGATGATAAATCCTTAAAGAGAGGAATAAAAAGTAAACTTTTGGAGAATGGATTTGCATACGGGCATAATTTATTTGAAAGGCAAATTGCAGATTTGTAGGCAGCTGCAGAACATGATATCAAATATTTGTTTCCCCCGTTTTGATCTATGATCCAGATGAGTAAATGATGATTAAATTATTTGCACGTGGCGTAATCTGAAAGCCACATCTCAGTTTTTTTTAGGGTCCTGTGCAGTTGTAAATTAAACAAATACATGTGTGAACACCAAAGGTTTTTTTCCATTTCAACTTATTTGAGAAGAAATAGTCAATCGTGCAAGGGTGGCTTCTACTATCTTGTGTAATTCACCTTCAATATGGTGATTGGATGTAAATTCACCTTCAGAATCTTTTACTCATGACCTTTTACCTGGTGTGTTCCTTTCGGTACAACTATCTATGTTCTTGATTTGACCCATAGCCTTACAATAGGCCTACATACATACAGTGCCTCCGGAAAGTATTCAGACCCCTTGACTTTTTCTACATTTTGTTAAGTTACAACAAACTAAAATGGATTAAATAAATAAAAATCCTCAGCAGTCTACACACAATACCCCATAATGACAAAGTGAAAACGGGTTTCTAGACATTTTTGCAAATGTATTAAAAGTAAAAAACAGAAAAATCTTATTTACGTAAGTATTCAGACCCTTTGCTTTGAGACTCAAAATTGAGCTCAGGTGCATCCTGGTTCCATTGATTAACCTTGAGATGTTTCTACAACTTGATTGGAGTCCACCTGTGGTAAATTCAATTGATTGGACATGATTTGGAAAGGCACACACCTGTCTATATAAGGTCCCACAGTTGACAGCGCATGTCAAAGCAAAAACTAAGCCATGAGGTCGAAGGAATTGTTTGTAGAGCTCCCAGACAAGATTGTGTCTAGGTACAGATCTGGGGAAGGGTACCAAAACATTTCTGCAGCATTGAAGTTCCCCTAGAACACAGTGGGCTCCGTTATTCTTAAATGGAAGAAGTTTGGAACCACCAAGACTCTTCCGAGAGCTGGCCACCGACCAAACTGAGTAATCGGGGGAGAAGGACCTTGGTCAGGAAGTGACCAAGAACCCGATGGTCACTGTGACAGAGTTCTAGAGTTCCTCTGTGGAAATGGGAAAACCTTCTAGAAGGACAACCATCTATGCAGCACTCCACCAATCAGGGTTTTATGGTAGACTGGCCAAACAGAAGCCACTCCTCAGTAAAAGGCACATGACAGCCCACTTGGAGAGTGCAAAAAAGCACCTACTTTCAGACCATGAGAAACAAGATTCTCTGGTCTGATGAAACCAAGATTAAACTCTTTGGCCTGAATGCCAAGCATCACGTCTGGAGGAAACCTGGCACCATTCCTACGGTGATGCATGGTGGTGGCAGCATCATACTGTGGGGATGTTTTTCAGCGGCAGGGACTGGGATACTATTCCAGATCGAGGCAAAGATGAACAGATCAAAGTACAGAGAGATCCTTGATGCAAACCTGCAACAGAGCGCTCAGGACCTCAGATTGGGGTGACAGTCCAACAGGACAACAACCCCAAGCACACAGCCAAGACAACGCAGGATTAGTACCCACATAACACCAGTCTCAACATCAACAGTGAAGAGGTGACTCCGGGATGCTGGCCTTCCAGGCAGAGTTGCAAAGAAAAATACATATCTCAAATTGGCCAATAAAAAGAAAATGGGCAAAATAACACAGACATTGGACAGAGGAACTCTGCCTAGATGGCCAGCATCCCAGAGTCGCCTCTTCACTGTTGATGTTGAGACTGGTGTTTTGCGGGTACTATTTAATGAAGCTGCCAGTTGAGGACATGTGCATGACCTGTTTCTCAAACTAGACACTCTAATGTACTTGTCCTCTTGCTCAATTGTGCACCGGAGCCTCCCACTTCCCTTTCTATTCTGGTTAGAGCCAGTTTGCCCTGCTCTGTGAAGGAAATAGTACACATTGTTGTACGAGATCTTCAGTTTCTTGGCAATTTCTCGCATGGAATGGCCTTCATTTCTCAGAACAAGAATAGACTGACGAGTTTCAGAAGAAAGTTATTTGTTTCTGGCCATTTTGAGCCTGTAATCGAACCCACAAATGCTGATGCTCCAGATACTCAACTCATCTAATGAAGGACAGTTTTATTGCTTCTTTAATCAGAACAACAGTTTTCAGCTGTGCTAACATCATTGCAAAAGGGTTTTCTAATGATCAATTAGCCTTTTAAAATTATAAACTTGCATTAGCTAATAAAATGTGCCATTGGATCACAGGAGTGATGGTTGCTGATAATGGGCCTCTGTACGCCTAAAAATATCTGCCATCTCCATCTACAACAGTAATTTACAAAATGAACAGTGCATTACACTGTCAATTTGTTGTTATTTTAATAGACAAGAAAATTGCTTTTCTTTCAAAAACTAGGACATTTTTAAGTGACCCCAAACCTTACAACCTGGAATTAAAATGTATTTTTTGGCGGTTTGTATCATTTGATTTACACAACATGCCTACTACTTTGAAGACGCACATTTTCTTTTATTGTGAAACAAAACAAGAAATAAGACAAAAAAAACAGAAAACTTGAGCGTGCATAACTATTCACCCCCCCAAGTCAATACTTTGTATGGCCACCTTTTGCAGCGATTACAGCTGCAGGTATCTTGGGGTATGTCTCTATAAGCTTGGCACATCTAGCCACTGGTAATTTTGCCCATTCTCCAAGGCAAAACTGCTCCAGCTCCTTCAAGTTGGATGGGTTCCGCTGGTGTACAGTAATCTTTAAGTCATAACACAGATTCTCAATTGGATTGAGGTCTGGGCTTTGACTTGGCCATTCCAACACATTTAAATGTTTCCCTTCAAACCACTCGAGTGTCGCTTTAGCAGTATGCTTAGGGTCATTGTACTGCTGGTAGGTGAACCTCCGTCCCAGTCTCAAATCTCTGGAAGACTGAAACAGGTTTCCCTCAAGAATTTCCTTTTATTTAGTGCCATCCATCATTCCTTCAATTCTGCAAGTTTCCCAGTCCCTGCCGATGGAAAAACTTCCCCACAGCATGATGCTGCAACCAACATGCTTCACTGTGGGCATGGTGTTCTCGGGGTGATGAGAGCTGTTGGGTTTGCGCAAGTCATAGTGTTTTCCTTGATGGCGAAAAAGCTCAATTTTAGTCTCATCTGACCAGAGCACTTTCTTGTATTTGGGGAGTCTCCCACATGCCTTTTGCGAACACCAAACGTGTTTGCTTATTTTTTCTTTAAGCAATGGCTTTTTTTTCTGGCCACTCTTCCATAAAGCCCAGCTCTGTGGAGTGTACGGCTTAAAGTGGTCCTATGGACAGATACTGCAATCTCCGCTGTGGAGCTTTGCATCTCCTTCAGGGTTATCTTTGGTCTCTTTGTTGTCTCTCTGATTAATGCCCTCCTTAACTGGTCCGTGAGTTTTGGTGGGCGGCCCTCTCTCTTTAATGGTGCTCCGTGGGATGTTCAAAGTTTCTGTTATTTTTTATAACCCAACCCTGATCTGTACTTTTCCTTTATTTAACTATTTATGTGAATTCTGAAGGTAATTGGTCGCACCTGATCTTATTTACTGGCTTCATAGCTGTCATGTTCTGACCTTAGTTCTTTTGTTATGTCTTTGTTTTAGTAATGGGGTGGACGTGAGTTGGGTGGGTTAGTCTATGTTAGTTTTTCTATGATTTGCTATTTCTGTGTTTGGCCTGGTATGGTTCTCAATCAGAGGCAGCTGTCAATCATTGTCCCTGATTGAGAACCATATTTAGGTACCCTGTTTTCTATTGTGTTTCGTGGGTGATTATTTTCTGTTTTCTGTTGTGTGTCTGCACCAGCCAGAACTGTTTTCGGTTGTCGGTTTATTGTTTTTGTTCAGTGTTCAAGTTCTTTATTAAAAGATATGGACACATACCACGCTGCACCTTGGTCCTCTTCTCCTTCATAGGACGACCGTTACAATAGCAAAGGTGTTGAATTTTGTCCATTACATGAAAACCAAATAAAAATCCATTTAAATTACAGGTTGTAATGCAACAAAATAGGAAAAACACCAAAGGGGAATGAATACTTTTGCAAGGCACAGTGAATGTGATATTTCAGGTTTTTTGTATTATTATAATTTAGAACAATTTCTTAAAACCAGTTTTTGCTTTGTCATTACGGGGTATTGTGTGTAGATTGACGAGGGGAAACAACTATTTCATCAATTTTAGAATAAAGCTGTAACCAAACTAAATGTTGATAGAGTCAAGGGGTCTGAATACTTTCCAAAGGCGCTGTAACAAATACTGTACCTCCACTCACCCTTTAGTGGTGCTTGTTATTGATTGTTAGTGTTACAGCCATTCCTACTGGGCACATACTGGTTGAATCAATGTTGTTTCCACGTCATTTCAATGAAATTACGTTGAACCAACGTGGAATAGATGTTAAATTGACATCTGTGCCCAGTGGGCTGTTTCACTGTTTTAGATTTTATTTGATTTATTAATGACTGCAAGCACAAGGGAATGTATGTGGGCTTAAATATTTGTATGATTGCTGCCATTTCCTAATAATATGTTTGCCTTTATGTTATACTCTATCATGATTTACTACTTTATGTTGTATTTCATCCTTAAACCATCAAGCAACATATTAAGGATACACCGTTTCCCTTTCATATCTAATACATGAGGTGTTCCGTCATGATTGTGGTCTATAGCACGCTGTGCTTTAGACAACATGACTGTCTAGGAAGAGTGAGGGAGCTGTTGAAGCCGGTTAAAGGGATCTATTGCGTTCTACATGATGGGATGTACTTTGCTCGCTCTTTAGAGGCATAAAAACAAAAATGACTGTTTAGATTTAGTGTGTTTCTAGATTTATGTTTTGTCTACAAAGCCCATTATCTTCTCTAAAGGATTTGTTCATTATTCTTACCTTTATGGATAGTCTCTAACCTCTCTCTCCTCTCCTCTAACCCCATAGGACACTTGGCCAGGTGAAAAATGAAAGCTCCCATCACACTCCAGATTCTTCTCTATGCTGCAGTGGTTCGAGGTTTCAAAACAGTGTCCAAGAGAGGCTCAGGTACGTCTCCATTTAACTGTTAGCTGTCTGTCACTCCAGCCCGGTGGTTGAACCTCTCCAGGTATTGGAATCATGGAGAGACGAGTGTGTGATTGAGTCAACTTAACTGTGGTTGGTTGGAGTTGATGTTGGATGATGAATATTCAAAGGAAGGTCCAAATAGAATCTTCTGTTTTCCATCAACTTTTAAGAGCAATGGCTTTTTTCTATGTTACATTTCTATTCCTGTCGATGCACTAATGCTACGGACATTAAATGCATAAACAGCTAACTTTTGTGGTTCTATTGGCTTTTGGTTCTATTGAGTGCTGTCGGTTCGGGCTCCAATCTGTGCCGCTATTTATTATGAACCATCTTCAGGTTGCCTTGGCATTTGTCAAATAAGCACTGTCTATCCACGCCTGACATTGACAGATGGCATCTCCAGTTCAGAAGAGAATGTCTGTCTCTCATACACACTCATAGTTCCCTCTCTCTCTCGCTCTCTCACTCTGTTTGTCTCTCTCTCTTTCTCTCTCTCTCTCCCTGTCCATCCCTCCATAGTTCTCTCTACATTCCCTGATTTGTGAACTTTAAGCCAACAAGAGAACAAATTAGACTGTGAAATAGATGTGAGTCAGAATATTCACCCTACTGTACAACAAAACTTTTGATCAGCCTGCCACTCTGCTACACTAAGACAGCACCTTCAGCTGCAGAATGGGCTTTAGAAGAAACAGCATTGTGTGTTCTTCTGTAGTGGTCCATGGAACAGTTGGATAATGGATCTGTCTTTCCACATGTTTGCGCAGAAATGTTGCTTTAACAGCAGTCAACATTCCCTTTGCAATCTCAGAGTCAAGTGCTTTCAACAATGGATGGCATATGCCATTCATCCATACTCCTCAAAGAATAGTCACTTCTCAGATGAGGTCCTTCACCATCCTGAATTTCACCACAGTTTCAATACAATTACCGTGGCTTTGTGTGATATATTGAGAGTCATGGCAAAGATAGCAGTATATTGTGAAGTACTATATGATGAAGACATGGCCATATGTTAATTCTAGATATCAGTGGTATTACAGTAAGGGATATCAGTGATGTTACAGTAAGTGGTATCAGTAAGGGATATCAGTGGTATTACAGTAAGGGATAACAGTGGTGTTACAGGAAGGGATATCAGTGGTATTACAGTATGGGATATCAGTGGTATTACAGTAAGTGGTAGTAAGGGATATCAGTGTTGTTACAGTAAGGGATATCAGTGGTATTACAGTAAGTGGTAGTAAGGAGTATCAGTGGTGTTACAGTAAGCGGTAGTAAGGGATATCAGTGGTGTTACAGTAAGTGGTAGTAAGGGATATCAGTGGTGTTACAGTAAGTGGTAGTAAGGGATATCAGTGGTGTTACAGTAAGTGGTAGTAAGGGATATCAGTGATATTACAGTAAGTGGTAGTAAGGGATATCAGTGGTGTTACAGTAAGTGGTAGTAAGACATATCAGTGGTATTACAGTAAGTGGAATCAGTAAGCGATATCAGTGGTCTTACAGTAAGTGGTAGTGAGGGATATCAGTGGTATTACAGTAAGTGGAATCAGTAAGCGATATCAGTGGTGTTACAGTAAGTGGTAGTAAGGGATATCAGTGGTATTACAGTAAGTAAAATCCGTAAGCGATATCAGTGGTGTTACAGTAAGTGGTAGTATGGGATATCAGTGGTATTACAGTAAGTGGAATCAGTAAGCGATATCAGTGGTGTTACAGTAAGTGGTAGTAAGGGATATCAGTGGTGTTACAGTAAGTGGTAGTATGGAATATCAGTGGTGTTACAGTAAGTGGTAGTAAGGGATATCAGCGGTATTACAGTAAGTGGAATCAGTAAGCAATATCAGTGGTGTTACAGTAAGTGGTAGTAAGGGATATCAGTGGTGTTACAGCAAGTGGTAGTAAGGGATATCAGTGGTGTTACAGTAAGTGGTAGTAAGGGATATCAGTGGTGTTACAGTAAGGGATATCAGTGGTATTACAGTAAGTGGTAGTAAGGGATATCAGTGGTATTACAGTAAGTGGTAGTAAGGGATATCAGTGGTATTACACTAAGGGATATCAGTGGTATTAC
Source organism: Oncorhynchus masou masou (assembly GCF_036934945.1). Lineage (NCBI taxonomy): Eukaryota > Metazoa > Chordata > Actinopteri > Salmoniformes > Salmonidae > Oncorhynchus > Oncorhynchus masou. The sequence continues at coordinate 82,175,588 of NC_088217.1, read as the reverse complement.
AGTAAGTGGTAGTAAGGGATATCAGTGGTATTACAGTAAGGGACAGCAGCGGTATTACAGGAAGTAAGTGGTAGTAAGGGATATCAGTGGTATTACAGTAAGGGATATCAGTGGTATTACAGTAAGGGATATCAGTGGTATTACAGTAAGTGGTAGTAAGGGATATCAGTGGTATTACCATAAGGGATATCTGTGGTATTACAGTAAGGGCCAGCAGCAGTAGAAAGGTGTCTCCCGACTACCCCGCTGACGGCCAGATGGCCTCTCTCTCTCTCTCTCTCTCTCTCTCTCTCTCTCTCTCCCTCTCTCTCTTTCTCTCACTTTCACCCCATCAGGGAGTCAACGTCTCTCTTGGAGCCTTTATCAGCGCTAATTTGAACTAGTGGAATGATATGTGCTGCCATATCCACCGTGTCCCACAGGGATGTATTAAAGGTGGCTCTACCAGGGGAGCGATGTGGGAGGAGAGACATTTCCTGTGACCTAGCATTTCTCTGGCTATTGACGGAATAGAGGGAGGACATCATTCCTTCATTGATAACATGCAGGCAAAGGAGAGACCTTGAGAAATGTATTTGTATAGCGAATATTTATAAACATCTGTAAGTGTGTCGTTCAAGGATGAATCTGGATGAATCTGTGGGAAAAACAACATATAATGGAAGACATACTGTACATTGATGGGGATCTTTTAGCAGTAGTTTATTCATGCTCAGAAGGATATTTGCTTATGTTGTGTTTTCAATTGTCCTTTAACTTCTTGAAACTCCCCATCCCGGATCCGGGTTTGTGACTAAAGCCTCAGGCTCATTAGCATAACGCAACGTTAACGATTTCTGAAAATCGCAAATAAAATGAAAATAATGCGTCTGCTCTCAAGCTTAGCCTTTTCTTAACAACACTGTCATCTCAGATTTTCAAAATATGCTTTTGAACCATAGAAATTGACTAATTTGTGTAAGAGTATGCAAAGCTAGCATAGCATTTTGAGTAGCATTTAGCACGCAACATTTTCACAAAAACCAGATAACCAAATAAATAAAATCATTTACCTTTGAAGAGCTTCTGATGTTTTCAATGAGGAGACTCTCAGTTACATACCAAATGCGCAGTTTTTCCTGAAAGCGTCTGTGTGTAGGAGAAATCGTTCCGTTTTCTACATTGCGTCTGGCTACCGAAACTAACCGAAAATTCAGTCACCTACAACGTAAAACTTTTCCGGATTAACTACATAATATCGACCGAAACATGGCAAACGTTGTTTGGAATCAATCCTCAAGGTGTTTTTTCACATATCTCTTCATTGATATGCAGTTCGTGGAAGCTTGCTTTCCTCTCTGTATCCCATGGAAAAATACTGGCAGGTGACTTTTGCGCACCAATTTCGGCGCAGGACACCGGGCGGACACCTGGTAAATGTGGTCTCTTATGGTCAATCTTCCAATGATCTGCCTACAAATACGTCACAATGCTGCAGACACCTTGGGGAAACGACAGAAAGGGCAGGCTCATTCCTCTCGCATTCACAGCCATATAAGGAGACAATGGGAAACAGAGCCTCAAAAATCCTGCTCATTTCCTGGATGCCATCTCATCTTGGATTTGCCTGAAGCTCACGTTCTAGGGCACGCACAGAGAATATCTTGGTAGTTCTGGACACGTCAGAGTGTTTTCTTTCGAATGCTATCAATTATATGCATAGTCGAGCATCTTTTTGTGACAAAATATCTTGTTTAAAACGGGAACGTTTTTCATCCAAAAATGAAATAGCGCCCCCATAGATGTAAGAGGTTAATGCATATCAGACAGCAGGGCCTTTAATACATATCAGACAGTAGGGCTTTTATTACATATCTGACAGCAGGGCCTACTGCAGGGCCTTTAATACATATCAGACAGCAGGGCCTTTATTACATATCTGACAGCAGGGCCTTTAATACATATCAGATAGCAGGGCCTTTATTACATATCTGACAGCAGGGCTTTTAATACATATCAGACAGCAGGGCCTTTATTACATATCTGACAGCAGGGCCTTTAATACATATCAGACAGCAGGGCCTTTATTACATATCTGACAGCAGGGCCTTTAATACATATCAGACAGCAGGGCCTTTATTACATATCTGACAGCAGGGCCTTTATTACATATCTGACAGCAGGGCCTTTAATACATATCAGACAGCAGGGCCTTTAATGCATATCAGACAGCAGGGCCTTTATTACATATCTGACAGCAGGGCCTTTAATACATATCAGACAGCAGGGCCTTTAATACATATCAGACAGCAGGGCCTTTGATACATATCTGACAGCAGGGCCTTTATAGCAGGGCCTTTATTACATATCTGACAGCAGGGCTTTTAATGCATATCAGACAGCAGGGCCTTTAATGCATATCAGACAGCAGGGCCTTTAATACATATCAGACAGCAGGGCCTTTAATACATATCAGACAGCAGGGCCTACTGCAGGGCCTTTAATACATATCTGACAGCAGGGCCTTTAATACATATCAGACAGCAGGGCTTTAATGCATATCAGACAGCAGGGCCTTTAACCTGTTGAAAGTAAGTCGCTCTGGATAAGAGCGTCTGCTAAATGACTTAAATGTAAAATGAAACTCTAGGGGCGCTATATCATTTTTGGATAAAAAGATGTGCCCGTTTTAAGTGCAATATTTTGTCACAAAAAGATGCTCGACTATGCATATAATTAGTAGCTTTGGAAAGAAAACACTCTGACGTTTCCAGAACTGCAAAGGTATTTTCTGTGCGTGCCCTAGAACGTGAGCTTCAGGCAAAACCAAGATGAGACGGCATCCAGGAAATGAGCAGGATTTTTGAGGCTCTGTTTTCCATTGTCTCCTTATATGGCTGTGAATGCGAGAGGAGTAAGTCTGCCCTTTCTGTCGTTTCCCCAAGGTGTCTGCAGCATTGTGACGTATTTGTAGGCATATCATTGGAAGATTGACCATAAGAGACCACATTTACCAGGTGTCCGCCCGGTGTCCTGCGCCAAAATTGGTGCACAAAAGTCAGCTGCAAGTATTTTTCCACAGAATTCAGAGAAGAATGCAGGCTTCCACGAACGATATATCAATAAAGAGATATGTGAAAAAACACCTTGAGGATTGATTCCAAACAACGTTTGCCATGTTTCGGTCGATATTATGGAGTTAATTCGGAAAAAGTTTGACGTTGTAGGTGACTGAATTTTCGGTTCATTTCGGTAGCCAAATGTGATGTACAAAACGGAGCGATTTCTCCTACACACAGACGCTTTCAGGAAAAACTGCGCATTTGGTATGTAACTGAGAGTCTCCTCATTGAAAACATCCGAAGCTCTTCAAAGGTAAATGATTTTATTTATATGGTTATCTGGTTTTTGTGAAAATGTTGCGTGCTAAATGCTACTCAAAATGCTAAGCTAGCTTAGCATACTCTTACACAAATTAGTCAATTGCTATGGTTCAAAAGCATATTTTGAAAATCTGAGATGACAGTGTTGTTAAGAAAAGGCTAAGCTTGAGAGTAGGCGCATTATTTTCATTTTATTTGCGATTTTCAGAAATCGTTAACGTTACATTATGCTAATGAGCTTGAGGCTATAACTGTATACAGGTTTTTTCATAGCCAAACGTGAACAAAACGGAGCGATTTGTCCTACACAAATAATATTTTTTGAAAAACTGCACATTTGCTATGTAACTGAGAGTCTCCTCATTGAAAACATCCGAAGCTCTTCAAAGGTAAATGATTTTATTTATTTGGTTATCTGGTTTTTGTGAAAATGTTGCGTGCTAAATGCTACTCAAAATGCTAAGCTAGCTTAGCATACTCTTACACAGATTAGTGAATTGCTATGGTTCAAAAGCATATTTTGAAAATCTGAGATGACAGTGTTGTTAAGAAAAGGCTAAGCTTGAGAGTAGGCACATTGTTTTCATTTTATTTGCGATTTTCAGAAATCGTTAACGCTGCGTTATGCTAATGAGCCTGAGGCTTTAGTCACGATCCCGGATCCGGGATGGGGAGTTTGAAGAAGTTAATGCATATCAGACAGCAGGGCCTTTAATACATATCAGACAGCAGGGCCTTTAATACATATCAGACAGCAGGGCCTTTAATACATATCAGACAGCAGGGCCTACAGCAGGGCCTTTAATACATATCAGACAGCAGGGCCTTTGATACATATCAGACAGCAGGGTCTTTATTACATATCTGACAGCAGGGCCTTTAATACATATCAGACAGCAGGGCCTTTAATACATATCAGACAGCAGGGCCTTTGATACATATCTGACAGCAGGGCCTTTAATACATATCAGACAGCAGGGCCTTTATACATATCAGACAGCAGGGCCTTTAATACATATCAGACAGCAGGGCCTTTAATGCATATCAGACAGCTGGGCCTGCAGCAGGGCCTTCAATGCATATTAGACAGCTGGGCCTGCAGCAGGGCCTTTAATGCATATCTGACAGCAGGGCCTGCAGCAGGGCCTTCAATGCATATTAGACAGCTGGGCCAACAGCAGGGCCTTTAAAGCATATCAGACAGCAGGGCCTGCAGCAGGGCCTTCAATGCATATTAGACAGCTGGGCCTGCAGCAGGGCCTTTAAACCATATCAGAGAGCAGGGCCTGCAGCAGGGCCTTCAATGCATATTAGACAGCAGGGCCTGCAGCAGGGCCTTTATTGCATATCAGACAGCATGACCTGCAGCAGGGCCTTCAATGCATATTAGACAGCTGGGCCAACAGCAGGGCCTTCAATGCATATTAGACAGCAGGGCCTGCAGCAGGGCCTTCAATGCATATTAGACAGCAGGGCCTACAGCAGGGCCTTTAAAGCATATCAGACAGCAGGGCCTTTAATGCATGTCAGACAGCAGGGCCTGGAGCCCTAGAGCTTGAGGAAAGGTTTTCGCTTTCATGGCGACATTCCCTGTGGGCTTCCCTTCCAGGTAGGTGGATGAGCCGGAGCCTGAGGTGGTTATTTGAAATGTGTCCTCTGATAAATAAAAGCCCTGCTCCGCACTGCGTTGTTAGTCCAGGTCCATTGTTCACTTTGCTATTAGAGACAACCTTTTTTCTTCACCATGAATCAGGCAGCTTGCCTGAGTTATGCTTGAAATCCTATTGACCTGAAATGGTTTATATCGTTTCATTATCTTTCCTTTGTTTTTAAATGTACTTAATCACCGTACTTTCCAGCTGGAAGCTGTTGGATCAACATAGACATTACAGTACATGTGTTGTCTAAACGCCTGACCCTATAAAACAGGGACGTTTTCCCATTTGTCATCCATAATATCCTCTTTGTTTGTTAGAGTGCTGATGTTGAATAAATGGTTGATCAAACAGAGAATTTGTTTAATGCAACACATCACATTCAGGAGAGAATCGCTGCAGGTGATACAAGGCCTCTAGACCCCAAACCATTTGATCACAGAGTATGAAATGTGTTTTTCCCCTGTTATTATTTCCATTTTATTCAGTCCTTCTGTAGAGGAAATGTCCCCGTTCGAAACAGTGTTAGTGGACAGTGTTGTCAGCTTTGACGTTGTGTTTTGACCATGCTTGCTGGTTGATTCAATAAGGGGAAGCTTGAACAGCCACTGTTGTGTAACCTAGCAATGATTTGAATGGAATGAAGTACTCAGAATTAGACTTGGTTCTAAAGCAGCTGTCTTCTTGTGCTTCTCGCTAACAAGGCAAGACACTTTCAGTAGACTTTAATGAATTAATTCGATACATTGGAAATGGAAGTGAATACAACGGATACAATAGGGATTCATCTCTCTTTCTGTTTCCTCTCATTATATTCCCAGATATCACAATAGCAACCCAGTCATCTTTAGACTAGGTGTTGACCAGACTCAGCAGACATGCATCATTTGTCATCACCGTAGAGCAGGTGTTCCCCTAGGGGTACACACAATGCCATCGGGGGTACGCCAAATAAAAATGTGGTTCACATTTTTAAATATATATTTTTAATGTCTTCACATTTTCAAACAGTCCGTTTATATTTTCCAACGGGGCTATACATTTGATTGAGGTTTTTTTCTCAACTGAGTAGCCTCGTTTCACTGCCAAAAATAAAATTAAACCATCTCGTGTTCAGCGAAATAACAACACAATGTCAAATACAGGTAGCCTAGTCAAATAATTAACATCCAATCACATTAATCGTTAGTCTCTCGCGGGAATTCCACTAACGGTCCGTATGTAGCCAAACGTAGCTGCTGCTCATTCCGTTTGCTCGAAAATTGATAAATGGTTAAAAATATTAAGGCCCGCGGCCATAGAGACACATACCAGCTCTACTACACATGCACCTGTCGACGACACAAGATGTTGTGCTTCCACGAGCACATCCAATGCTAGCATCAGTAATTCTACATTTGTTGTTAGCCCAGCTAGCATGGACACTGACAGTTGTGAATCTAATGCAGCCGAAGAGCTACTGCCCTCTTACCTAGCACCGAACAACAGACAGGGACGTTGGACCGCAAATATGATGACAACTACATTGATTTGGGGTTCACTTATTTTGGGAGTAGTGCCTTTCCTCAGTCACAGTGTGTTATATGTGCAAAAGTACTATCTCACAACTCGATGAAAACTTCACTCATGCGCAGACATTCAGAAACAAAACATGCCAATTTGAAAAATAAGCCACAGGAGTTTTTTGAGCGAGAATTAAGACGATTTTCGAGTAGTAAGACGTATAAAAGCAACAGATACCATTAATAAGAAGGGGCTAGAAGCGTCTTATATGGTGAGCTACCGAGTGGCTAGGACAGGCAAGCCCCATACTATTGTGGAGGACTAAAATCTTCCTGCGGCCACGGATATTGCTGGGACAATGCTGGGGGAAAGGCCCCAAAAAACTATTAAGACAATTCCTTCATCAAACAACACTGTTTCACGATACATCAGTGACATGGCAGGAGATGTTTTGAAACAATTACTGCTTCACAAACAAGCCAGTGAATTCTATGCATTACAGCTGGATGAGTCAACAGACGTGGCGAACCTGGCACAGCTCCTGGTATATGGCCCGTTACGTTTATGGGGGGTCAATTAAGGAAGACATCCTTTTCTGCAAACCACTGGAAACCAGGACAACCGGAGAGGATATTTTTTAAGGACTGAACAGCTTTATGACATCAAATGGACTTTGGTGGTCAAGATGTGTTGGTATCTGTACTGATGGCGCAAAAGCAATGACAGGGAGACATAGTGGGAGTGGTAACTGCAGCATCCACCGAGAGGCTCTTGCTGCCAAAGGAATACCTGACAGCTTGAAAAACATTTTGGACACTTCAGTGAAAATGGTTAACTTTGTTAAAGCAAAGCCCCTGAACTCTCATGTATTTGATGCACTATGCTATGATAGCGACCATGTAAAGCTTTTACAACATACTGGTGCTGGTTATCAAGGGGCAAAGTATTGGCACATTTCTTTAAATTGAGAGACGACCTTAAAGCTTTCTTTAATGACCATCATTTTCACTTGTCTGACCGCTTGCATGACTGGGTGATATTTATTCTCGCCTGAGTGATCTGAATATAGGATAACAGGGACTCTCCGCAGCTATATTCAAAATTGATGCTTTGATTAATAAGTTGGAGCTCTTCTCTGACTGCATTAACAAACACAACACACAGATCTTTCCATCATTGTATGATTTGTTGTGTGCAAATGAACTCAAGCTTACGGACAATGTCAAATGTGACATAGTGAAGCACCTAAGCAAGTTGGGTGCGCAATTACGCAGGTACTTTCCTGAAACGGATGACACAAACAACTGGATTCCTTATCCCTTTCATGCCTTGAAATCGCAACAAGCGGTTCTGTGAAAATTGAATTTAATAGGGAGCCACTGCCAGATATCTTGATTGGGCTGCCCTCAAGAGTATCCTGCCTTGGAAACTCACGCTGTTAAGACACTGATGCCCTTTACAACCAAGTACCTATGTGAGAGTGCATTCTCAGCCCTCATTGGCATAAACTAAATACAGGCACAGACTGTGTGTGGAAAATGATTTAAGACTGAGACTCTCCAATAAAATCCAACATTGCAGAGTTATGTACATCCTTTCAAGCACACCCTTCTCATTAACCTGTGGTGAGTTATACACAATTTTTGATGAACAAATAAAGTTTTATATGAATATGGCTAAATAAAGAGCAAAATTATTGATTATTATTATATTATTATTTGTGCCCTGGTCCTATAAGAGCTCTTTGTCACTTCCCATGAGCCGGGTTGTGACAAAAACACTCATTCTTATGTTTAATAAATGTATTGTATAGTGTTTGTGTAGCAGGCTTACAATTATGGCAATAAACATTTGAGAGTGGGCTGACCCTGGTGCTAGAGAGGGTACGCAGTTGGAGGTTGCATGTTTGAAGGGGTACAGGACTATAAAAAGTTTGGGATCCACTGCCTTAGAGGAAGCAGCAACTGCACCCACGTCGGCCATTTTGTGTCAAAGCAGTTGCCCTGATCCTATAAGGGGAGAGAACAGAGGGGACAAGTTAGAAAACAACCATACAGAGTGGTGATACCTAAATACTAGCCCTGGGGCCACATCTGGCCTCTCGTGGCATATCAACATTAATTCAATTAAGAAAAATCCCTTAATATGTACTTTGACAATTTGAATGATCAAAGAGGTTTAAAATAAAATTGAGCTTACAGAAAAGCACAATGATATACACATTTTCAATAAATTAAAATAATTATTTTTGCTAATAAGATTTGAAATATTTGATTGAAAGTGTCACTTCAGGCTAAGTCCTGAAGGTACGGTACCTCTGGTCTGTGACCATCACAATGTCCACTTAAGCCAAGATAGAATCCAAATTCCATGACTAAAATAAACAGACCCAGCCATCTATATTCATTCCTAGTATAATTGCTCCCGGATTTCTCACCAGCAAACATTGATGACTGCTGTGGATTCTAGCCTAATCTCTTGACAATGATTGATGCAAATGTGATATCTCAAACTCCTCCTCTACCGCAGGATATATCTCTGCTCTTTAGTATCCGTTCCTTAGTGACAGACAAATGATTCCTGTCAGCTGACTCTCCTAGTAATTATGACAAAATATTAAAACTAACTTCCAGCTTCTTTTACAGCCTCATTTGAATTATGATTCAAATATGAAACAGCCAATCTCTTCCTGGGGTTGTTTATTTTCCACCAAATCAATGGCAGCTCTGAAATAAAGAATTTCTCTCTGAGATGATGGAACTCAGTTACTGATGGTTTCACGTCTCAGTGTGCCACTTCGGATGAAGAGTTGTAAATAAGACAAGTTAGCGTGCTATCTGCCTCACCAGCCAGGCCTTGGTTCCCGTTAGACTATTTCAAAATAGCACAGCCACTGAATATATCCTTCTATCCTTCTATTCTTCTATCTAGCACCGTCACTCCACCACTACAGTGCGGTTCTGTCTCAAATGGCGCCCTATTCCCTACATAGTGCACTACCTTAGACCAGAGCCCTATGGGAAGTGCAGGAAATGCAATATAGGGAATAGGGTGCAATGTAGGGAATAGGGTGCCATTTGAGACACTACGTACTGTAGTTGTGGACCACATCTCACAGCTCGCCGTATTTTCTGTCAGGAAACACATCCAAGGACGTCCTGGCAGTCAATTAAATCTACGCTCCTCGTCTTCCTCAACAGACTAAAGTACAGGGAGGATGTCAGGAAGGAATTGGTACCTCGCTGCTGCTGCTGCTGCTGCTGACCCCAATGGGGATACTCACAGTTTGACCAATAACAGGCCCCGGCAAATCAATTAGAGCCAGGCACTTGACTTCGTAATTTATATTAAAGGATGTTAAATATGGCAGTGATTTGTCAGCAATAACAGCCCATAAATGTTGATGGAATAGGACCAATAGCCAAAAATCCACCTGCAAAACAGAGTGAATGGTTTGCATATAGGCTAAATGTAAAGTAAACCACTTAGGATAATCAAGCACAATGTGCATGCAGTTGGCCAGAGCAGCACTGACTGAAGTCCTTTGTCAAGTGCAACCCAAACTGTTACCTTCTGCAGTTAACTGCTTCACACAGACAGAACATTGTCTGATACTGCTAAACTAAAGCTGACATGAAGCATGATGAGCTTTTTTAAAATTCAAAGCAGCGTGTGAAGATGTAGGAGTACGATCACTGATTGGATGTACATGACAGCCATGGCGTAAACATATGGTGACACAATTGGAACAAATGAACAAGAAGCGGAGACGGATTTCAAAAGGCACTGATCTGTTTCCACACATTAAAGTATAATTAGATATCTGCCTCTGATCAACTCATTCAATCTGAAACCACAAGGCGAGCAGTATTGATCGCAGCGATACGTTGTATTATCTATGCTTTGCAGTCCGCGGTATCTTCCGCTGCTATGTTTTGATACTCTGTTTACTAGCCTAGCTAGCGTTGTCTGGGTGATCGATGTAATACACCGTGCGAGATCCATGGTCTTTTACCTCTGTTCAGCACATATCATTTTCAATCAATCCATTTCAGTCTTGTATTGATTTGCATCCTTCAGGACACTTGTAGGAGACAGCCCTAATGATGATAATGTTAATCATCACTTGCGATAATGGCTGTTAGACAGCTGTTTGCCTCCGTGAGTCTCATAGGTCCTCTGAAAACACACACATATACAGGCACACACACACACACACACACACACACACACACACACACACACACACACACACACACACACACACACACACACACACACACACACACACACACACACACACACACACACACACACACACACACACACACACACACACACACACACACATCTTCCTTCAGTCAATACTCCCACAGCTGCCTCTCAAGTAGTGAATGATTGTCTCCGTTGTGTGGGGGGCTCACGGCAGGAGAGATTGATCACAGCCATGATGTTGGCAATGAAATAGTCGGGTCACTTGGAATTTGTTTTCCTCTTCCCTGCAGCTCACAGCAGCTCTCATCCAGTCAACGTGCTGCTGAATGCTGCAGTCTGATGAGTGAGGTAGTGAGTTTACAGGGATCTGCCGGCCGGCCAGGCCCTGAGAAAGATGCTATAGCCCTTTGCTGCCTCAACGTGGTGATCAATCTGGAGTGTCTCTCCCAGGAGTTACATGTGTTACGATGCCACAGCCACACGGCCTCTAGGGTCTAGACTAGAGGTATTGCCTGGGCACTTTGTGGAAAGAGCATCTGGAAAGGTGGGGTTGTGAAGTGAATAGCTACTTTGATGGTTCCTACCATATGCATATTGCATAAAAGTATGTTCCCTTGGTTACATGCAGATGCTGTGAGGAACACATGACCATTCTCTCAACCTGCCGCTCGCTGCAAGGGAATGTAGCTCCCATCCCCTCCTGTGCTCCTTCATTCCTTCCCTCCAGACTCCCGTCTTAAGGCAACAGCACTTTGTCTTGTGAGTTGACCCGACGTCCTGCGCTGCAATTCACTGCTCCCTTCTGACAAGTTGCATAATGCGTGACCAAAGCCCCTAGATTGAGGCCATTGGCCATCATTGGCCAGTTCACAGCAGCTGTAGGTGTGTCCACTTAACCCTTAATACCCAAGGGCCCAAGCGTCTGAGCATTGAAAGTACAGTATACTCTGTGAAACCTCCCGTCTGTCTGTGAAGCCTCCTGTCTGTCTGTGAAGCTTGTTTCATAAGGACAGTATAGTGGACTTTTTGACATCCTTTCTCAGTAACAATGGAGCAACTGTACTATGTCAATTGTCTTTGAGCAAAAGTTTATTATAAAATATTCCATTATTTCTTGCAGATTAACATTTATTGTCATGAGTTGTCCTGGAGGCTGAACCGAGCGATAGGCCAGCTGCAAAGTCACAATTGGGTATATTGAACAAATGTATGAAAAAAATGTGGTTTTAATTTAAGGTTATGGTTAGGCATTAGGGTTAGCAGTGTGGTTAAGGTTAGGGTTAGGTTTAAAATCAGATTTTATAACTTTGCGGCTGTGATGGGTGCTGCATGGCTAACCCTGCATGTCAGATATATTCTAATATGATACCTCTACCTCTTCTTGCAGGTAATAGCTGGCAGGAACGTTCCACAGTATTTACATCCATTGAATATGCGACCAAAACTTCATCGTTGACTTTTGTCCTTGGTTCTGACAGTGAGCTTCATGACACCAGTTCACTTCACATGGCTGGGGGCTTTGGACAAACACAACACTAAAACTACCCACAAATTCATATAACGAGGGGAAAGTCCAAGAGCAGCATTGTGTCGACATTGATTTATTCAAAGGCCGACAGAAACGCTGCACTTAGCCTACTATTAACATGGACCACTACCCCGCACAAACAGGATACCACATTTCACTGGAATATCAGGAAAGAAAATACTCCTTTAAGGTTTCCTAAATGTTTTCTGCAGCTTAGCTCTTTAGGCTGGCATTTGTAGCCAATTTGAAGGATTATGTGTGTGGTTGATAATGAGCTGTTGGCAGAGAGGATTCTAACATGGAGGAGGCTAGAGAGGCCTTTCTTCTTAAACGAAGAAATTCAAAATCAATGTCCTGGTTTCTGTGGCTACGAGGGTTTTTAAAAACGTATAGGGCAGTCATTCCTAGGCTGAAATGACTCTTATCTTCATTGACGGACTCGAGCCAGGGGAGGAAATTAACCAGTGCTCTGGGTGTCAGACCTGCTATGACTCATATTTTTACCCTCTCTCTTATTTAGCAGACGCTCTTATCCAGACTTACAAGAGCAATTAGGGCTAAGTGCCTTGCTGAAGGGCACATGGATAGATTTTTTACCTAGTTCGCTCGGAGATTCGAACCAGCAAATTTTTGCTTACTGGCCCAACCTCTTAACCACTATCCCTCCCTCTCTCTCTCTCTCTCTCTCTGACTCTCCCTATCTCTCTCCTCCTCCCTCTCTCTCTCCTCCTCCCTCTCTCTCTGACTCTCCCTATCTCTCTCCTCCTCCCTATCTCTCTCCTCCTCCCTCTCTCCTCCTCCCTCTCTCTCTCTCCTCCTCCCTCTCTCTCTCCCCCTCTCTCTCTCTCTCTCTCTATTAATCCCACATGGCAGCAGTGTGGATGCTGCTGACATTGACGGTTGCTGCCATTGATTACTACAGCTTTGTTACAGATGCATCTCTGAAATTAATTACCAGTAGCAACATCCTTACCTCTATTCATCGAGTGACAGCTCTCACCCGTGATGACTTACTGCCGTCCACATTACTTAGATCAGAGCACTTACTATTAAGGAAAGTGACAGTTATTAAACAGACAAAGTATGAGTTAGTGAGGTGCTGTATGGATTCCTCTTCAGTGATGGCCACCTACCATCAATTTGATCAACAGAATCCAGCTGTATTGTTGTCTTTCAGGGACAGGATGTTGTTATGTTGTACCCGAACAATGAATTGGTTTTCCATTCATTTGTGGACTGACTTTGAATGTTGATCCTGTTTCAACTCAGTGCCAAAGCCACGATCGATTACTGTACTTACTTTCATTTCAGGATCATCTCAGTGTTGTGCAGCTGTAGCCTACTCTTCAATGCTATCCCTATGGATGAACTCTATCACAGTCACTCATCATTAACGGAATATCTTTAGTTGTGTGAAACAGGCCAGCTGAATAATTAAAATGAGTCACTACATTATTACCATGCATTATCTGTTACAGAGAAAGAGGCATTGCTTCGTAGAACATATGAGACTATAGCTTCTCACCGAGAACACACAAAGCCGTTTAACTATCGATTTACGCGCAGAGCACTGCATCATTTTTATTAAGGACACAAACCAGCGAGGAAGAGATCCTCTTATTTTCCTTTTTGCCATATCTCCCCTGACAACTATACACATTCTGAGTTTATCTCCATAACAACAATCTCCAGTCATCTCCCGCCCTGGGTATACTGTATACACTCTCTTCCTTCTGCAGGTTTTCAGTCTGTGGGGAAATTGGAGAGATTGTTTTATAAATGAGGCAGTCAATCTAAAGGCAGAGACAATGGACTGGCAACTCCCATAAGGAGATTTCCTCAACTGGTGTTCTCCTTTCTTCACTCCTATTCTCTCTCTCTCTCTCTCTCTCTCTCTCTCTCTCTCTCTCTCTCTCTCTCTCTCTCTCTCCTCTCTCTCTCTCTCTCTCTCCCTCTCTCCCTCTCTCCCTCCCTCCCTCCCTCCCTCCCTCCCTCCCTCCCTACCTACCTACCTACCTACCTACCTACCTACCTACCTACCTACCTACCTACCTACATTGAGACAGGGGCTATGCGGTAAGGAGCCAAGTGATCATGTTGAATCATGATGTTAGACTGCTGATCGTTATGCTTAGAGCCACACAACAACATTGTAAACACTGGAACAATATCCCAGGGTGCATTCCATGACATTTTAACATGCAAATAGTGTAACACTTGATCAGACAAAGCACTTCTATGACCTTCTCTATCTGTAGATTAGGCTAATCACCATCCTTTTTAGGATTTGAACACAGTTGTTATACATGCTTGCTCTCATGCAGAGACACAAATCAGTGAGTTGATAATGATATTGTCCTCCCAGATGTTTAGACAAGAATGCATTGATATTATTGATCCCCCCCCCCCCAACAAATGTCAACTAGTCTAGAAATGTCCATTTTGCTGCATTGTTTTGTGAACATGACAGATCTCACTTCACCTTTGGTAGAAAATGTTCATGAAGAACTTTCATTTGAGGAAAGGTAGTTCCCCCTGAAATGGTGCTGTGGACTTCCTCCTTTACAAAACAGGCTTATTCAAACAATTACTATTTTTCACCGTGGCACATTTTACTGTAAATGTTGTTAAAAAGGGCTGATGATGCTTTATAAAGTGATGATTCACTGTTTTGGTGTCTTGGGATCTGTTGTGTAGGTGCCGGACCAGGAGAAATAAGATTGTCCGTATTAGCCTGGGAAGTTTCAAATCCACCAACAGTGTTTCTTTATACTCTTCGTACCCTTCGTATCCTTCGTCCCCTTGGTACTCTTCGTCCCCTTGGTACTCTTCGCCTTCATTTCGAATGGCATCAAGGAACCAACCGTGCGACTGACTGACGCGTTAGGAGGTAGCTGGGGCTCTTGATAAATCCCTTGTGGAGTGAGTGTGCAATTGTAAATGCAGGAAGTCTTACAACACGGTGGCAGTTGACGGGCTGTCAAGCCTCCTCACGTCTGTCTCAGAGCCTAACAGTCTCACAGCGTGTGGCCCTATTCACTGGTGCTCTTTGGAGAACGTTTGGAAAAAACCCTCTGCAGGCTCTCTGTGTTGCGTCAGCTCCCTGTTCGCTGTATCCCCATTTGACGCCGCTCTGTGAAAACACTGCTCTCTTGTTGTCTTTGTGCCACTTCTTCCAGCTTCGAAGGAGCTGGAACTGGTGAAAGGAGGCACAATCAACCTGTTTCTGTGTCTGCAACATGCAGAAATAGCCAGAGTGAATCTTTATTGGTGGAAGGGGGACTAGCTGCCAAGTTAAGGGGTTGTTGTTTTTGTTTCTGGGTGGAATGGCAGGAGGAGGATGTAAGCTGGCTCCCAGAGGGGTGCAGCCTTTGTTGGGTGCGGAGAACTGGCGTGGTGCAGGAGTCCTGGAACAGAACCAGGCTGTCTCTCCTTTCTCCATTCTGCAGGGTTCTCTCTTCTCTTTCTCTAACGGTTGGTAAGCCAGGGCTTCTTTCTCACCAAGGTTCTCCTGTCAACACATATGGGCAGGTCCATTGAGCTCTAATTCTTTCACGCATTTTATAATGAAAAAGGAAATTACCTGGGATTTCCTTTTTATAGAAGCGCCTGTCTCGGATCAATTCTTCCCCTGAAAGGCTAATTTCTGAGAGAAAATGTGTCAACACAATCTACTCTATTTCACTCATCTCCTTGTTGGACCTTGTAGCTTTTTACATGAACATTCAGTTGAATATAAAACCGAACCAAGTGACACCCTGCCGCTTTAAGCACTGTATTTTCATTGATATGAGTTTTATTGATTCAATGTCACATATTTTCCTGTCACGTTTAATGTCTCGCATTTCGACTGGCGTATATCTGAGATATTTACTGTGTCCTTATTTATTGTTACCTATTGCTGAAAACGGCTGAAGATGTGAGATGATTTCCCTGCAGTGCTATGATCAATAAATTCTACGTGTTAATTAAGTTCCAGTGTCAGTACCCGAGACGCCTCCTCACGTACAGTATGTCCTCTCCCAGGCCTTATTATTCAAACCGACCAATGGGAGAGCAGCATTGGGAGTGGAGCTTTCTGTGTTCAGCGGGGGGGGGGGGGGGGCAGTCCGTCATTTACAAGACTGTCATTCATTTAGTCTCTGTTTATATGACACAGGAGTGGCAGAACATTATAGCTCTGTAAAAGTGAATTAGAGGTGAAGTTCTCAGCGGTGGGGTTATGAAATGGCTATGAATGCTTTTATAGTCCTCTGTGGCCTATTTCACAGATTAGATTCCATTCATGTGTAAACATAAATGAAAGGCACCAATGCCTCGTGTTCCCATCCATTGGCATGACGACGAACCCCTCTCAGCCTCATCCAGAGGAGCTACAGTACCACTACAGTCATGACATTTAGAATCCATGTTTTATCACCTGTAGAGAGGAGAGGACGGATTTGGAGATGCTATATTGTATGCAGATACAAGGACTGTAGGATACAGTCATTTGGACAATTTCCATCTCCTAAATTACATGGTCCCCCCCCCCCCCCCCCCCACATTCTGAAATTGCATTTTTGTTCCCCCCAGTTTTATCATTGGAATATGATACAAAATGAGGCAACAGGGTGCTTTAGGACCATGCGGACGTCTCAGAGCGATCAGGTAGGCTGTTTGGAGTGTTAAAAAAAGTGTTGGTTTTAGATTTTAGACTTGAGAAAAAAACAGGAACAAGTAAATAATGCCCCCCCCCACTTCAAATACCAAACGTGCGCCCCTGATTTTCAAGTCTTTTCAGATTTTATTAAATTCAAAAGCATGTTTCTTTTCCCCTCTAACTATACTCTTGGTTGTTTTAGCCTTGCCTTGCCCTCAGACCGTGAAAGGGTTAAACCGGATGATATATATACTTTAGATGTTTTTTTTGACAGAGATCAGAATCATTAACCATCAGTGCAGCTTTGAGTAGATATGTGACTGGCTTCCTACTATGTTCTCCTTTAGCCAGCCAGTCAGAGTATCCCCTCAGCTGTAGCACAATGCCTTCTATCCATCCTGCCGTAAACAAAGTGAGGTCACATGAGCCGGGCAGAATCCAGAGCTTGACAATAAGAACACAGTGTGTCCACTCAACGTTGACACAACAATCAAAACAGGAATTGATCATGTCTTTGGGATGTGTAAGCTGTTTCTGTGTCCATTCAAGTGGTTGTCATCCCTGTGAAAGATGTGATGATAGGCCAGGGAAAGATAATGCTAACATAATGAGGTTTATGCAAGGGAAGAACAGACTGTCTCTATTCTCCCTACATGGTCAATTGTCTGTGGTGTGAGAAGCTGGGAGCTCACTCATCTTCTCACATTGGTAGTGTGATGCGGACCCGTGGGGCTTTGTGGCAACTCATAATATGCTGTCGCTATCTCTTCCCCTCTAATACAAGAGTGGTATCTGTGCATGAAAAGTGATGCTGTAGCAATGTCCTCAGCTCTTTATCCTATATGGTGGTCTGTGTATAGTTAAGTCATTCTATCTCTTTATCCTATATGGTGGTCTGTGTATAGTTAAGTCATTCTATCTCTTTATTCTATATGGTGGTATGTTTATAGTTAAGTCATTCTTTCGCTGTATACTATATGGTCGTCTATGTATAGTTATCCTCTTGCGACGAGCAATCCCGTATCCGGTAGCATAATTATAGCCTCAAGCTCATTACCATAACGCAACGTTAACTCTTTTTGAAAATCGCAAATGAAATGAAATAAATATATTGGCTCACATGCTTAGCCTTTGTTAACAACACTGTCATCTCAGATTTTCAAAATATGCTTTTCAACCATAGCTACACAAGCATTTGTGTAAGAGTATTGATAGCTAGCTAAGCATTAAGCCTAGCATTCAGCAGGCAACATTTTCACAAAAACAAGAAAAGCATTCAAATAAAATCATTTACCTTTGAAGAACTTTGGATATTTTCAATGAGGAGACTCTCAGTTAGATAGCAAATGTTCAGTTTTTCCAAAAATATTATTTGTGTAGGAGAAATCGCTCCGTTTTGTTCATCACGTTTGGCTAAGAAAAACCCCCGAAAATTCAGTCATTACAATGCCGAACTTTTGTCCAAATTAACTCCATAATATCGACAGAAACATGGCAAACGTTGTTTAGAATCAATCCTAAAGGTGGTTTTCACATATCTATTCGATGATAAATCATTCGTGACAGTTGCCTTTCTCTTCTGAACCAAATGGAAACGTGCATGCAGCTGGAGATTACGCAATAATTTCGACGGAGGACACCAGGTGGACACCTGGTAAATGTAGTGTCTTATGGTAAATATTCCAATGATATGCCTACAAATATGTCACAATGCTGCAGACACCTTGGGGAAACGATATAAAGTGTAGGCTCAGGGGCAGCAGTGTAGAAAAGTGGTTAGAGCATTGGACTAGTAACCGAAAGGTTGCAAGTTCAAATCCCCGAGCTGACAAGGTACAAAATCTGTTGTTCTGCCCCTGAACAGGCAGTTAACCCACTGTTCCTAGGCTGTAATTGAAAATAGGAATTTGTTCTTAAAACCTCTTGATACTACCCGTCCCGTATCCGGGATCGTGAATACAGCCTCAGGCTCATTAGCATAACGCAACGTTAACGATTTCTGAAAATCGCAAATGAAATGAAAATAATATGCCTGCTCTCAAGCTTAGCCTTTTCTTAACAACACTGTCATCTCAGATTTTCAAAATATGCTTTTGAACCATAGCAAATCAAGCATTTGTGTAAGAGTATTGCAAGCTAGCTTAGCATTTTGCGTAGCATTTAGCACGCAACATTTTCACAAAAACCAGATAACCAAATAAATAAAATCATTTACCTTTGAAGAACTTCGGATGTTTTCAATGAGGAGACTCTCAGTTACATAGCAAATGTTCAGTTTTTCCTGAAAGAATCTTTGTGTAGGAGAAATCGCTCCGTTTTGTACATCACATTTGGCTACCGAAACTAACCGAAAATTCAGTCACCAAAACGTCAAACTTTTTCCGAATTAACTCCATAATATCGACCGAAACATGGCAAACGTTGTTAAGAATCAATCCTCAAGGTGTTTTTTCACATATCTCTTCATTGATATGCCGTTCGTGGAAGCCTGCTTTCGTCTCAGAATCCCATGGAAAAATACCAGCAGCTGAAAAAGACGCACCAATTTCGACGGAGGACACCAGGCGGACACCTGGAAAATGTAGTCTCTTATGGTCAATCTTCCAATGATATGCCTACAAATACGTCACAATGCTGCAGACACCTTGGGGAAACGATAGATAGGGCTGGCTCATTCCTGTCTCATTCACAGCCATATAAGGAGACAATGGAAAACAGAGCCTCAAAAATCCTGCTGATTTCCTGGTTGCAGTTTCATCTTGGTTTTACCTGTAGCTCCTGTTCTGGGGCACTCACAGTCAATATCTTTGCAGTTCTGGAAACTTCAGAGTGTTTTCTTTCCAAAGCTATCAATTATATGCATAGTCGAGCATCTTTTTGTGACAAAATATCTTGTTTAAAACGGGAACGTTTTTCATCCAAAAATGAAATAGCGCCCACAGAGTTTCAAGAGGTTTTAACTGACTTGCCTAGTAAAATAAAGGTAAAAAAAAATTAAAAAATCCTTGGGCATTCACATAAGGAGACATTGGAACACAGCACATTCAAAATCTGGGGCATTTCCTCTTTGAGATTTCTGTGGCACTCACAGATAATTTCTTTCTAGTTTTGGAAACGTCAGAGTGTTTTCTTTCCAAAGCTGTCAATTATATGCATAGTCGAGCATCTTTTCATTACAAAATATCTTGTTTAAAACGGGAACATTTTTCATCCAAAAATTAAATACTGCCCCCAGAGGTTCAAGAGGTTAAGTCAGTCTATCTCTGTATACTATATGGTGGTATGTGTATAGTTAAGTCATTCTATCTCTGTATACTATATGGTGGTCTGTGTATAGTTAAGTCATTCTATCTCTGTATACTATATGGTGGTCTGTGTATAGTTAAGTCATTCTATCTCTGTATACTATATGGTGGTCTGTGTATAGTTAAGTCATTCTATCTCTGTATACTATATGGTGGTCTGTGTATAGTTAAGTCATTATATCTCTGTACTGAATATGGGTGGTGTCTGTGTGTAATTTGGGGCTGGTGGATACATCTTCTGGGAGATGATCCTCTGTGTGTGTGGTCACCCTGCAATCCCCTGTTTCTGCTCTCTCAGCAGATCCCCACAGTATACACACTATCTTGCTCTCTGCAATATGATTTCGCTTCTGTGTGCGTGTGTGTGTGTGTGTGTGTGTGTGTGTGTGTGTGTGTGTGTGTGTGTGTGTGTGTGTGTGTGTGTGTGTGTGTGTGTGAATTTAACTGTTCCCTGTCTATCTTCTTGCGTCATAAACAGTACAAAAGCTCTACTACTTCTTACCCTGCTGTTATGGTCAAAATAA
This sequence comes from Oncorhynchus masou masou, assembly GCF_036934945.1. Classification (NCBI taxonomy): domain Eukaryota; kingdom Metazoa; phylum Chordata; class Actinopteri; order Salmoniformes; family Salmonidae; genus Oncorhynchus; species Oncorhynchus masou. Next base: position 82,154,854 of record NC_088217.1, on the reverse strand, counting down.
GCATTTAAGTAATAATTGACATACAAAGATTTTAGCCTAGCAAGTATCACATTACTGTATGTCACGTTGACATGTACAGAACAAAATGTGCTCCTATTTTATTTTTACTGATGCACAATATGACCAGATTAAACTAGAACTATTACAGTAGGACTATTACCGTGAGAGTATTGATGTAGGACTATTACTGTACGACTAGTACTATGGGAGTATTACTGTAGGACTATTACTCTAGGACTACTGCTGTGCGACTATTGATGTAGGACTATTACTGTAAGAATATTACTGTTGGACTCTTACTCTAGGACTATTACTGTAGGACTACTACTGTAAGACTATTTCTGCGAAACTATTGATGTAGATATAGTACTGTAAGACTATGACTCTAGGACTACTACCGTAAGACTATGACTCTAGGACTACTACTGTAGGACTATGACTCTAGGACTACTACGGTAAGACTATGACTCTAGGACTACTACTGTAAGACTATGACTCTAGGACTACTACTGTAGGACTATGACTCTAGGACTACTACCGTAGGACTTCGACTCTAGGACTACTACGGTAAGACTATGATTCTAGGACTACTACTGTAAGACTATGACTCTAGGACTACTACTGTAGGACTATGACTCTAGGACTACTACCGTAGGACTTCGACTCTAGGACTACTACTGTAGGACTATGACTCTAGGACTACTACTGTAAGACTATGACTCTAGGACCACTACTGTAAGACTATGACTCTAGGACTATTACTGTAAGACTATGACTCTAGGACTACTACTGTAAGACTATGACTCTAGGACTATTACTGTAAGACTATTACTGTGAGACTATTGATGTTTATCTATTACTGTAAAACTATTACTCTAGGACTACTACTGTAAGACTATGACTCTAGGACTATTACTGTAGGACTATGACTCTAGGACTACTACTGTAAGACTATGACTCTAGGACTACTACTGTAGGAGTATGACTCTAGGACTACTACTGTAGGACTATGACTCTAGGACTACTACTGCAAGACTATGACTCTAGGACTACTACTGTAAGACTATGACTCTAGGACTATTACTGCAAGACTATTACTGTGAGACTATTGATGTAAATCTATTACTGGAAGACTATGACTCTAGGACTATTACTGTAAGACTATTACTGTGAGACTATTGATGTATATCTATTACTGTAAGACTATGACTCTAGGACTACTACTGCAAGACAATGACTCTAGGACTAATACTGTAGGACTATGACTCTAGGACTACTACTGTAAGACTATGACTCTAGGACTACTACTGTAAGACTATGACTCCAGGACTACTACTGTAAGACTATTACTGTGAGACTATTGATGTATATCTATTACTGTAAGACTATGACTCTAGGACTACTACTGCAAGACAATGACTCTAGGACTACTACTGTAAGACTATGACTCTAGGACTACTACTGTAAGACTATGACTCTAGGACTACTACTGTAAGACTATGACTCTAGGACTACTACTGTAAGACTATGACTCTAGGACTATTACTGTGAGACTATTGATTTATATCTATTACTGTAATACTATTACTCTAGGACTACTGCTGTAAGACTATGACTCTAGGACTACTACTGTAAGACTATGACTCTAGGACTACTACTGTAAGACTGTCTCTAGGACTACTACTGTAAGTCTATGACTCTAGGACTATTACTGTGAGACTATTGATTTATATCTATTACTGTAATACTATGACTCTAGGACTACTGCCGTAGGACTTCGACTCTAGGACTACTACTGTAGGACTATGACTCTAGGACTACTACTGTAAGACTATGACGCTAGGACTACTACTGTAAGACTATGACTCCAGGACTACTACTGTAAGACTATTACTGTAAGACTATTACTGTAGGACTATTCTATTACTCTAGGACTATTACTGTAGGACTGTTACTCTACGATCTACGACTATTACCGTAAGACTATTACTGTATGACTATTACTTTAAGACTACTACTGTGAGAGTATTGATGTAAGACTATTGCTGTTGGACTCTTACTCTAGGACTAACTTACTGTACCATTACTCCAGGACTATTACTGTTATTACTGTTGGACTGTTACTCTATGACTATTACTGTAGGACTATTACCGTAAGACTATTACTGTATGACTATTACTTTAAGACTACTACTGTGAGAGTATTGATGTAAGACTATTGCTGTTGGACTCTTACTCTAGGACTAACTATTACTGTAGGACCATTACTCCAGGACTATTACTGTAAGACTATTACTGTTGGACTGTTACTCTATGACTATTACTGTAGGACTGTTACTCTAGGACTATTACTGTAGGACTGTTACTCTTGGACTATTACTGTAGGACTGCTACTCTTGGACTATTACTGTAGGACTGTTACTCTACGACTATTACTGTAGGACTGTTACTCTAGGACTATAACTGTAGGACTGTTACTCTTGGACTATTACTGTAGGACTGTTACTCTTGGACTATTACTGTAGGACTGTTACCCTTGGACTACTACTGTAGGACTGTTACTCTTGGTAGGACTGTTACTCTTGGACTATTACTGTAGGACTGTTACTCTAGGACTATAACTGTAGGACTGTTACTCTTGGACTATTACTGTAGGACTGTTACCCTTGGACTACTACTGTAGGACTGTTACTCTTGGACTATTACCGTAAGACTATGACTTTAGGACTATTACTGTAGGACTATTACTCCAGGACTATTACTGGTGTACTGTTAGGACTATCACTGTAGGACTATTACTCCAGGACTATTACTGGTGTACTGTTACTCTAGGACTATCACTGTAGGGCTATTACTGTAGGACTATCACTGTAGGACTATCACTGTAGGGCTATTACTGTAGGACTATTACTGTAGGGCTATTACTGTAGGACTATCACTGTAGGACTATCACTGTAGGACTATCACTGTAGGGCTATTACTGTAGGACTATCACTGTAGGAATATTAATGTAGGACTATCACTGTAGGGCTATCACTGTAGGACTATTACTGTAGGACTATTACTGTAGGGCAATTACTGTGAGAGTATTGATGTAAGACTATTACTGCTGGACTCCTACTGTAGGACTATTACTGTGAGAGTATTGATGTAAGATCATTACTGTTGAACTCCCACTGTAGGACTATTACTGTAGGACTATTACTGTGAGAGTATTGATGAAAGATCATTACTGTTGAACTCCTACTGTAGGACTATTACTGTATGACTATTAGTGTAGGACTATTTGGATCCCAAACAGCATTCTACCCTGTGCTCTGTGGAGGAGTAACAGAACAGCCTCCTGATGACAGATGGACGATGGAGAGGAGGAGAGAGAGATGAAGGATCCTGAATGATTTTCAACTTATTTACAAGGGGGATGTGACCCACAACATTCTTCTCACCGACAACACAATTTATTAGAGTGCAGATAGGGTTTAGTTATGGTCGATCATTACATTGTTTCATTCTACATCCTCCACTACAGAATGCACCCCTTACCTTACCAAGCTAATCCAGCCAACACATGAATGATTGGATAAAGATTTAGCCAACACCTGTGCACAGAACTCACTTGGATCGTGTTGATTTTTCAAAGTCAAAATACAGTGAATATTTCTAGCTTTCGAAGCATTATAATTCAACATACAGTATCTATGCTATAACCCAACCCCCCATTTATTAGCCAGATCATCGTCATTTTGCTCAACAACAACAACAAAAACAGACAGACCCACTGAGCTATAAATGGACCAGCCCATCTGGCATTTGCCTGAAATGCCAGGTTGGCCAGTCCGCCCCTGAATGGGACTTAGTCCTCGCTCAGTACATATTCTGCAGTACTTTTCAGGGCTTCCTCTCCTCTCCGCTTTATGTGCTCCAAGTGACTCGTCTTGAGAAACACAAGGATGGAGGAGGATTATGCTGTATTCTGTATGAGCCTTTCATTTCTTTTAGTATGCAAATGGTAGATTAGCCCGAGGGGCCCGTTTGGCTGAGTTATTCCTACAAGGAGGGGATACTAATCATTCAAATCTTTATTTCCTTTCAAAATCATCACAAGCTAGTCCCACATTCACATTCCAACGGGGGAACAGCACACTCTGTGGAACAGAGCACATTGTGCCATAGAGAGTCATTCAAGGGAAATGGAAGAAGTTTCTTCCCAGTCTACAGTCTTTTTTGGAGAGGGGAAGATTTCCTTTTCTTTTTAGGAATATTTATGTTTCAAGTTGTCAAACTGTTTGCCACAGAGTTGCAAGTGATCTTGCCAACAGGGTATTGTGGTTGGTGATGAGTGATATGATTGAATAGAACTCTATGATGCATATTTAATTAGAGTCCCTGTTATAGATTCTCATTTGAGACAATTTGGCAGTTGATTGAATGATTCATATGACTCACATCAAACAAAATATAACTGGTCTCTGACTCCTCAACATTCAGAATTCCTGTATTTGCTGTCATTTTTTGTCCCTTTTCCATTCAGACGTTCTAAACTTGATTTATTGCAGTGTATCATCCGCATTCGTCATTTAACGTTCGTAATTACCTACAGTAGTGTACTATACCGCACTACGAAGTTCATTTACTCCATTAATAATGACCTAGTGTACTATAGCGCACTACGAAGTTCATTTACTCCATTAATAATGACCTAGTGTACTATACCGCACTACGAAGTTCATTTACTCCATTAATAATGACCTAGTGTACTATAGCGCACTACGAAGTTCATTTACTCCATTAATAATGACCTAGTGTACTATACCGCACTACGAAGTTCATTTACTCCATTAATAATGACCTAGTGTACTATACCGCACTACGAAGTTCATTTACTCCATTAATAATGACCTAGTGTACTATACCGCACTACGAAGTTCATTTACTCCATTAACAATGACCTAGTGTACTATACCGCACTACGAAGTTCATTTACTCCATTAATAATGACCTAGTGTACTATACCGCACTACGAAGTTCATTTACTCCATTAACAATGACCTAGTGTACTATACCGCACTACGAAGTTCATTTACTCCATTAATAATGACCTAGTGTACTATACCGCACTACGAAGTTCATTTACTCCATTAACAATGACCTAGTGTACTATACCGCACTACGAAGTTTTTTTACTCCATTAATAATGACCTAGTTTACTATACCGCACTACAAAGTTAATTTACTCCATTAATAATGACCTAGTGTACTATACCGCACTACGAAGTTCATTTACTCCATTAACAATGACCTAGTGTACTATACCGCACTACGAAGTTCATTTACTCCATTAATAATGACCTAGTGTACTATACCGCACTATGAAGTTCATTTACTCCATTAATAATGACCTAGTTTGCTCTACTGCACTACGCAGTTAATGAAGGTTTGTGTTGTTATTAGTGCCAGATTTCAGCGTTCTTCCCTCACAAAGCAGACATTGAACATCCCTTTGAGCATGGTGAAGTTATTAATTACACTTTGAATTGTGTATCAATACACCAAGTCACTACATAGTGTAATGAATACTCATGGAGAAAAACGTGTAGATTCACGCGCAGAGTGCGGCAGATGTTTATTAAGCCTTTGCAGAAGGCAGGAATTGTGGTCACAGGTAGGCAGACAAAACAAACAATACCTCACAACCATACAAACAGATAGAACTGAACTAAATAGGGAGCTGATGAGACCAGGTGAGAAACTAACACAGGTGAAATCAATGAACAAAAATGAAAGACAGGGCTACGTTCCAGAACACAAAGAGACAGGGCTGCGTTCCAGAACACAAAGAAACAGGGCAATGTTCCAGAAAACAAAGAGACAGGGCTACATTCCAGAACACAAACAAACAGGGCTATGATCAAGAACACAATGTTTACTAAGAAAATAAAAGCAGAACCTTACACAAAGTTACAGGCATCCTTCCTAACTCTGGACTCTGCTGGAGAGGAAGGAAACCACTCACAGATTTCACTATGAGGCCAATGGATGGATCAACAACACTGTAGTTACACCACAATACTAACCTAAATGGGAAAAGAAGGAAGCCTGTACAGTATTTAAAAAAATCCAAAACATGCTTCCTGTTTGCAATAAGGCACTAAAGTGAAACCGCAAAAAATGAGGCAAAGAAATGAACATAATGTCCTGAAAGGGTTATGTTTTGGGCATATCCAGCACAACACATCACTGAGTACTGTTGGGTTAAAGTTGATTTTGGGGTTCTTCTGAAGACCCCCACCATTGATTATGTTGTTATTAATTGGCTTACGTGCCATTGTTCTTATGCTCACTGTATCGCTAAATATTGAGGCCTCTGTCTGTGTCTAGCTCTCTACCAAAACCCACAGCCTGGCGTCTGTGAGAAAAGGTGAGGAAAGGGACTGAGGGTGACAGCGAGACACAGAGAGACAGCTTCGGTTTCTCTCTGAAACAAGGGCAGATTTGCATACCGCTGAGACAGGTTCTCAGAAACCTTGTGTTAAGAATAACTTGTTCTTTAAACTGCACATGCAGGGTTTGACATAGGATAAGGGGTGATCTCGGGCAAATAAGATGCTGTCTTTCTTTTATTCAGGGCAGAACGCAGAAGAGACATAAGCTGTGTGTTGATCATTGACCTCTGTCCTACGGCTGTATTCTAATTAAAATATCTTAATTTTATATATGCACATTTTGAGTATTCCTTATTTGTTAAGTAAATAACGGAGCCCAGAAAAGTGGAACCAACAGTACCACATTTTCAAGCATGGTGGTGGCTGCATCATGTTATGGGTATGCTTATTAGCAGCAATGACTAGGGATGTATTATTATTTTGCATAGGCAACATCCTAAAGGAAAACCTGGTTCAGTCTGCTTTCCAACAGACACTGAGAGACAAATTCACCTTTCAGCAGGACAGTAACCTAAAACACATGGTCAAATATACACTGGCCTAACTTACCAAGACGACATTGAATGTTACTGAGTGGCCTAGTTACAGTTTTTACTTAAATTGGCTTGAAAATCTATGGAAAGACATTGTTGTCTAGCAATGATCCACAACCAACTTGATGGAGCTTGAAGAATTTTACAAAGAATATGTGCAAATATTACACAATCCATGTGTGCAAAGATCTTAGAGACTTACCCAGAAAGACGCACAGCTGTAATCGCTGCCAAAGGTGATTCTAACGTATTGACTCGGGGTGTGAATACGTATGTAAATGTGATATTTCTGAATTTAATTTTCAATAGATGTACAGAAATTCCTAAAAACATGTTTTCACTTTGTCATTATGGGATATCGTATGTAGATGGGTGAGGACAAAAATTAATTTAATCAGTTTTGAATTGAGGCTGTAACTGAACAAAAAGGGGTATCCATACTTTCTGAAGGCACTGTATATTCAAACAACTCCTCAATAGGCATAGACTTTGGTTTGCATGCAAGGATATTCCAGCTTCAGTGGATATTTACACAGTAGATTCACACATGTGCGTACAAGCATGCACACGAACACACAAGCACACATACACACTGTTGACTGTAGAGTCTTAAAGATGGGCTTTAGAGCTGCCGTATAGAATTAGGTCATTTAAATCCCTCAATTATGGATGTTCACATCAACTGCTGCATCATACATCGCAGACGCTTTGCACACAATTTCACCGATATGAAATACGTCTTAATTCCCCCACCCCGTTTCCCAGAGTTCTGCCCCGTTTCCCAGAGATCTGCCCCGTTTCCCAGAGTTCTTCCCCGTTTCCCAGAGTTCTGCCCCGTTTCCCAGAGATCTGCCCCGTTTCCCAGAGATCTGCCCCGTTTCCCAGAGTTCTGCCCCATTTCCCAGAGTTCTGCCCCGTTTCCCAGAGATTTGCCCCGTTTCCCAGAGATCTGCCCTGTTTCCCAGAGTTCTGCCCCGTTTCCCAGAGATCTGCCCCGTTTCCCAGAGTTCTGCCCCATTTCCCAGAGTTCTGCCCCGTTTCCCAGAGATCTGCCCCGTTTCCCAGAGATCAAAAGGAGTACGGACATTGCTTCACATGGTAGATCTTAAATGGGCTTGTGACGTAGTGTGGGATGCAAGAGACATTTCAAATCAAATGGGATATTTCCCAAACACAGTTTGCTACATTTGCTAGATGTTGGAACACAGAGCTGAGAAGAACACACAAGACCTTGGGAAGGAAAACCTCCCTGGTCTTTGTGGTTGAATCTATGTTTGAAATTCACTGCTTCACTGAGGGACCTTACAGATAATTGCATGTGTGGAGTACAGAGATGGAGTAGTCATTCAAAAATCATGTTAAACACTATTATAGCACACAGAGTGAGTCCATGCAACGTAATATGTGACTTGTTCAGGACATTTTTACTCCTGAACACATTTAGTTTAGCCATAAAGAGGTTGAAGAGGTTGCTCATTGACTCAAGACATTTGAGTTTCATTTTTTTAATTAATATGTAAAAACATTATTCCACTTTGACATTAAGGGGTATTGTGTGTAGGGCAGTGCCACAAAATATCAATTTAATTCATTTAAAATTCATTTCAGGCACAACATTTGGAAAAAGTGGAAAAAGTGAAAAAGTGAAGGGGTGTGAATACTTTCTGAAGCCACTGTGTGTGATCTCATTCCATACACAACATCAACTGGGAGGGAGGGAGATCCCAGAACCTCCCCTGGGCATGTTTGCTTAATGACACTGAACTGTGTTTGCCCACCATGTCTCGACTGGAGCTCTTTAAACGAAGTGGGGAGCTGACGCAAGTCAACACCACTTCCATTCATCCTCAGTTAAAACAGTGATACGTTTATCATCGGCATTATGATGACAACATTCAGTTTTAGTTGAGCAAGTGAAGTGTCATTTGGTTTTGTCCTCAAAGTACACTCAAGAAGTACACTCAAGAAGTACACCCCTGCAATGGTGTATAGACAGCGATTACATTTGAAGAACAGCACAATACACTGTCGATCAGTGTTTCCCAACTCCAGTCCTCCAGTACCCCGGACAAGCACACCTGATTCTACTCGTCAACTAATCATCAAGCCCTTGACAAGTTGAACCAGGTGTTTTTGTCCGGGTCTACAACAACAACATGTGCTGTTGGGGGAACTGGAGGACCGGAGTTGGGAAACACTGATGTAGACCCCTCTAAGAGGAGAGAGTAGAGGTAGATGGTAGAATATATAAGTCAAATAGAGGGTGAAAGTCCTACTCTCCATTGCTGTATAAGGTTGGACACAGTCTGCGCGAGTGTAGCCGGCATTCTCCAAGAATTGTTGACACTGGCCTCCCCTGTCGCTCGGTGTGGGCAGGAAACCAAGTCTCTGCCAACATCTGGATTACCCCGAGCCTTTAGGATCTGAACCGCCTGCAATGCTACAATATGCAAACGATTATTCAATTAAAAGCCCACCACAGCATAAAGGGGAATCACAATAACCTAATTCTAGCCAACACACAGTGGGCATACTCTGACTAGCTTAGCAAGCAGATTATTGACTGTGGGATACATAAAACAGGGGGGTTCTAACCAAATAGAGCTAACAATTAATTGGATTATAGAAATAAATGAGTGGTTGGATGAATGAATGATGAACATTGATGGTGTCGATGGTAGTGATGGATTGGTGCGACTGACAGGTCCTTAGTGGCCCTATTTATCTGTCTGTGGAACTGAGCTGAATCAGACGTACCAATATGATTTACATCAGCAATAAACCTAAAGCTCAGTGCCTCTGACCCTCAGGGAGAGCTACATCTAACTAACAGGGATCCCAAAGGTATAAGTTATTAGAATGAAAGCTGTAATATTGTCTATTTGGTTTAAGTATGAGTTTACTTTGTCATTATTCCAACTTTATTGGTTCTCTAGACAGTGAATTACCCCAACAAATGAATACTGCAAATATACCCCATATTAACATACCCGTCCCACGGTGTGCATTTTTCAGGCTTGTCTCCTGGGTTACAATAGTGTTCATGTTGATGTTCCTTGACCTCCTTCCAGACTCCAGTAGTGACTGTATGGAGGGCAACCTACTTGGGTCGACAGGATGCAGCCATGTACCTCTTCCTTGTTGTATACATGACATTCAGCTATTTGACACTGCTCTCAAATGCCTCTGGGCTTGGGAGGCGGTACCACTAGACGGTTCATTATCTATCTAGCAACAGAGTTCTGTTCTGCTAGCATAGATATGTCAACAACGCTGAAGGCTCCATGAAGCAATCTCAACTGCAACAAACAGTGTGTATGGATGATGGGTTATTTCAATGGAATACATATTACATAAACATTGAGTTAGTGAACATTTGAAAAGCACTGTTTCTTTATCTTTGTGTTGTAACCGTACACTGTAATACCTCAGTGCAGTTCATTCGGGTTCCTTCAAACCCAAGTAACCGAAGCAGTGATACTGTACATGGAGAGCTACAAGGTGAAACTTGACTCGGTGAGGAGGAGAAGGAGAGAAGAGAGAGGAGAAGAGTGCAGCAGGGAAGAAAACTGTGGCACTATGAATACATTTCCTCCCGCTGTCCCTGTCTCCAGGACCCATCTGAACCTTTTACATGGGTAACAAGGTGACACTGAGTGGACTCGCTGAGGGTTTTCGCCTGCAGCCGTCTGGGAAGCCGTCGCTTTTAATTAAGACTTGGGAGCGAGCGGGAGAGACCATTAGACAAAAGCCTTAACAAGATGGCCTTCGTGCGCTTAGTAAGGAGAAAACCCTTCACTGGCCGTGTTGTTGGGGGAGCTGGAGGAGAAGGTTAAGAGCAGTGTGACGGGGGGATAAGAACAAAAGCTCTCTCCATACTCTCCTATCCTCTTCTCCTTTCTCCTTTCCCTCTCAGTAAATTCCTTTTTGTTACTCTCTCTTAGTCTCTCTATACAGTCTCTCTTTGTCTCCATCTCAGCTCCCTCATTATTTATTGTATACAGACAGGATGATGGAGGGTTGGGGAGGTAGGGGGGGTTAATATAGGGACAGCACACCCCTCCTCCCACTCGTGTGCTGTGGAGGAGAACCAAACCACTGCCATCGGAGCGATGACATCGCCGCTTAAGTTTTATGTGAAGGAAAAGGAAGTGGGCGATCACCATCACGATGTCGTCAATTAGAATGCCAGCCAGTTGCTGTGGAAACGGAATCCGAGATGGTACTTCTGGAGGATCCTGTTAAACAGTCAGAGTGGTGAAGGTTTTTTTTCTATAGAGAATGAGATCATATTGAATACATGCATTTGCAGACGACCGTGGTAAAAGATAAGTATTTAATCATTAGGGTAAAAAGATCTGGTAGAAAGGGACCAATGAGCTGTGGGCGTTTGATTATATTACATCACAGGATGAGATGATAATATTGTGTATTTATTGTGCTGTGAGGTAAAATGCTTCCTCTTTTGCTAAGTAAGCACTGACGCTAAATTCTAACAGATCGAGCTCCTTCTTGTGCACAAGTTTTACTCTGCATAGCACTGCTTCTTTTACCGCACCGTTTGTGGGCAGAACCGCTTGCAATTATCTGTGTTATTGACTAAGAACAGAGCCCAACGGACCACATGGGACAGACAATAGCCTTCCTGTTGGTGACGCGACAGTGTGAAATCACAGTGGTTACTTGGTTATATAACCCAGCTACCGAGCAGCCAGCACCAGCCTTTATCTCCTGACGTGTCAGAAGAAAGTGTCAGTCAGAAGGACTAGCTGTGAAAAGTGGAGCAGGTGTTCAATAAGCTGGGCCACGGCTCCTACAGCCACTGCTAATCTCACAACACACAGGTTGAAATGGAAAGGCTCTTAGGGGCCCGGCCGGGGCTCCACAGATAGAACCTCCGTGTAATCCCTGTTAATTACTGTCCAGGGAAAGATGAGGCCCTGTTTGGAAGGGCTTCAGGACAGATAAGGTGGATCAGAGTTCCACTGAGGGATTTTGCCTGTTCTGCTACAAACACACCAATCGTCCAGGAAATAGCCCCAAAGTCATCCTGAGTTGTCGGTACGGAAGTTTTCTGTTTACCTCCCTGCCTGCTGCGACTAAAGGACGAAGGATGAGAAGTGGAGCCCTGGCTTAGGCTAGACCCAGAGCATGATATTCTACTAAACAGAGAAGGCTTTGCAGAAACTTTGAAACGGAAAACGTGAAGTATTGGAAACGACTGAAAGTACTGAATAACGATTGGCTTTGGAAACTCCTAGCTCATGTAGACTCCTATTAGATCATTACCGGACACTTCAGGAGGAAAGACGATGTCACCATTAGTGCACAATGATGAATGGTATTTTGTTGGACTAGTAGAAAGGTTATACATGCAGATTTATTCGATGTTAGGTCTCTAATGCATCATGTGAGTTGAGTTGCTGTTACCCCATGTTAACCCCTAAGGACCATCCTCCATCACATCAGGAAATCCTAGAACTCATCAACTTTCATTTGGTTCATCAATAATACACCAGGCTTTGAAAGAGTGATTTTTAATGTCAGTGGACAGCGTATTGGTTCCAGTGGCTCTTTTGAGGAATGGAATCTCTAGATGGTCATCAGCTAACGTTTAGCTCGGAAAGCTCTCGCCAGTCGAACAACGCGACCAGAGCATAACGGACCTATTATTTTTATCCCCGGATTCCCACCGCAAACGGAACATTTTCATCTGGATCTTCACAACTTGCGAACCGCAACCCCGGATGACTACTCCTGGCTAGCGTTTCCTGGCTAGCTACTCCTGACTACTCCTGGTTAGCTTGAAGCTAGCCCGGCCAGAGCTCCTGTGCTACCACCGAAGCATTATCTGGACCCACGACAGGTCTATCGATGTCACCGCATGAAGAGGCATAAACAGACTTAACCCCATCGCGACGTGCCCCAAAGGCTAACTTTTTAGCCCTTGCTATCTGCTTGCTTGCAAATTCAGCCTGCTAACTGCTAGCCTGCCCCAGTCTACTAACCGCTAGCTTGTTTAGCCCTGGGTTGCTAACTGCTAGCTTGTTTAGCCCCAACCTACTAACTGTTAGCTTGTTAGCACAGGCCTGCTAACTGTCTGAATCGCCGTGTCCCCAGCTAGCCCAACCACTCACCGGACCCATATTTATTTTCAATCTCTTTTCGATTTTTAATTCGATTATACCTTCCGGTAACCTGCCTCACCCAATGTGATACGGAATCGCTATTATTTTTTATTTTTAGAACACATTCAAGAACGTCCAGAAGCTAACCAGCTAACTAGCTACAAGCTATTTAGTCATTGTTAGCCACTGCTAGCGGATTTACCTTCTGCACAGCCAGCCTGGATAACTGTCTCTCCACAACAACGGCGGATTCCTGCCGCAATCCCTGGACTACAACTTCTGATCTTCACAGCGAGCTTGCACGCAGTACCAAAGCTATCCCTGAGGCCCACTTTCCGGCCTATTCAGCTGTTCACCCAAACCACACTCATACATGGCTAGAGCCCAATACTCCACCGGATCCTTGCTGTAAACTTGGCTACATAGCTGATGCCTGTTGGACACTGTGATCACTTGGCTACATAGCTGATGCCTGCTGGACTGTCCATTAATCACGGTACTTCATTCTGTTTGTTTATGTTTTTATCTGTCGGCCCCAGCCGCACTCAGGCTCTGTGTGTAGTTAATCCGACACTCTCTGCCTAGTGAAAGGTTTTAGTTTACAATGGAGCCCCTAGTTCCACTCTTCATACCTCTGATACCTCCTTTGTCCCACCTCCCACACATTACAACCAGCATGTCCAGAGATACAACCTCTCTTATCATCACCCAGTGCCTGGGTTTACCTCTGCTGTACCCGTACCCCACCATACCCCTGTCTGCGCATTATGCCCTGAATATATTCTACCATGCCCAGAAATCTATTATTATATATCTATATTATTCTTTGTCCCCAACGCTCTAGGCGACCAGTTTTGATAGCCTTTAGCCGCACCCTCATACTACTCCTCCTCTGTTCCCCGGGTGATGTGGAGGTAAACCCAGGCCCTGCATGTCCCCAGGCACCCTCATTTGTTGACTTCTGTGATCGAAAAAGCCTTGGTTTCATGCATGTCAACATCAGAAGCCTCCTCCCTAAGTTTGTTTTACTCACTGCTTTAGCACACTCTGCTAACCCTGATGTCCTTGCCGTGTCTGAATCCTGGCTTAGGAAGGCCACCAAAAATTTGGAGATTTCCATACCCAACTATAAGATTTTCTGTCAAGATAGAACTGCCAAAGGGGGAGGAGTTGCAGTCTACTGCAGAGATAGCCTGCAAAGTAATGTCATACTTTCCAGGTCCGTACCCAAACAGTTCCAACTACTAATTTTAAAAATGACTCTCTCCAGAAATAAGTCTCACTGTTGCCGCCTGCTACCGACCCCCCTCAGCTCCCAGCTGTGCCCTGGACACCATTTGTGAATTGATCGCCCCCCATCTAGCTTCAGAGTTTTTCTGTTAGGTGACCTAAACTGGGATATGCTTAACACCCCGGCAGTCCTACAATCTAAGCTAGATGCCCTCAATCTCACACAAATCATCAAGGAACCCACCAGGTACAACCCTAAATCTGTAAACAAGGGCACCCTCTTAGACGTCATCCTGACCAACTGGCCCTCCAAATACACCTCCGCTGTCTTCAACCAGGATCTCAGCGATCACTGCCTCATTGCCTGTATCCGCTACGGATCCGCAGTCAAACAACCACCCTTCATCACTGTCAAACGCTCCCTAAAACACTTCTGCGAGCAGGCCTTTCTAATCGACATGGCCCAGGTATCCTGGAAGGATATGGACCTCATCCCGTCAGTTGAGGATGCCTGGTCATTCTTTAAAAGTAACTTCCTCACCATTTTAGATAAGCATGCTCCCTTCAAATGCAGAACTAAGAACAGATATAGCCCTTGTTATGTACTTGAGTGAAGACCCAAAAGCGGTTTTAACAGAAAACAGAGTTCTTTAATGAAAAACAGGAATGGCATAAATCCTCTTCCAACGTAGTCAATGGAACAAAAGAACGTAGTATAATGCAGGATGCACCTGCCAGGCAGACTCCGACAGGATAGGACAAGGTGGAAGCAAACGGGACGACAGCTTGCTTCTGGCATCAAAAACACAAACAAGAATCAGACACTGAAAGTAGCAGGAACAGAGAGAGAAATAGAGACCTAATCAGAGGGGGAAGAGAGAACAGGTGGGGAAAGAGTGAATGAGCTAGTTAGGGGAGATGTAGAACAGCTGAAGAATGAGAGACAGAGAAGGTAACCTAAAAAGACCAGCAGAGAGAGACAGAGTGAAGAGAAAGGACAGGAACAGACATAACAAGACATGACAGTACCCCCCCCACTCACCGAGCGCCTCCTGGCGCACTCGAGGAGGAAACCTGGCGGCAACGGAGGAAATCATCGATCAGCGAACGGTCCAGCACGTCCCGAGAGGGAACCCAACTCCTCTCCTCAGGACCGTACCCCTCCCAATCCACTAGGTACTGATGACCACGGCCCCGAGGGCGCATGTCCAAAATCTTACGAACCCTGTAGATGGGTGCGCCCTCGACAAGGATGGGGGGGGAGGGACGAGCGGGGCGCGAAGAACGGGCTTAACACAGGAGACATGGAAGACCGGGTGAACGCGACGAAGATAGCGCGGGAGAAGAAGTCGCACTGCGACAGGATTAATGACCTGAGAAATACGGAACGGACCAATGAACCGCGGGGCCAACTTGCGAGAAGCTGTCTTAAGGGGAAGGTTCTGAGTGGAGAGCCATACTCTCTGACCGCAACAATATCTAGGACTCTTGGTCCTACGCTTATTAGCGGCCCTCACAGTCTGCGCCCTGTTACGGCAAAGTGCCGACCTGACCCCCTTCCAGGTGCGCTCGCAACGCTGGACAAAAGCCTGAGCGGAGGGGACGCAGGACTCGGCGAGCTGAGATGAGAACAGCGGAGGCTGGTACCCGAGGCTACTCTGAAAAGGGGATAGACCGGTAGCAGACGAGGGAAGCGAGTTGTGGGCGTACTCTGCCCAGGGAGCTGTTCTGACCAAGACGCAGGGTTACGAAAAGAAAGACTGAGTAAAATGCGACCAACAGTCTGATTGGCCCGTTCGGCTTGACCGTTAGACTGGGGATGAAAGCCGGACGAGAGACTGACGGAAGCCCCAATCAAACGGCAAAACTCCCTCCAAAATTGAGACGTGAACTGCGGCCTCTGTCGGAAACGACGTCAGACGGAAGGCCATGAATTCGGAAAACATTCTCGATAATGATCTGAGCCGTCTCCTTAGCAGAAGGGAGCTTATCGAGAGGAATGAAATGAGCCGCCTTAGAGAATCTATCGACAACCGTAAGAATAACTGTCTTCCCCGCTGATGAAGGCAGTCCGGTGATAAAATCTAAAGCGATGTGAGACCACGGTCGAGAGGGAATGGGAAGCGGTCTGAGACGGCCGGCAGGAGGAGAGTTCCCAGATTTAGTCTGCGCGCAGACCGAACAAGCGGCGACAAATCGACGCGCGTCACGTTCCCGAGTGGGCCACCAGAAACGCTGGCGAATGGAAGCGAGCGTACCCCGAACGCCGGGGTGGCCGGCTAACTTGGCAGAGTGGGCCCACTGAAGAACGGCCGGACGAGTAGGAACGGGAACGAACAGAAGGTTCCTAGGACAAGCTCGCGGCGACGGAGTGTGAGCGAGTGCTTGCTTTACCTGCCTCTCAATTCCCCAGACAGTCAACCCGACAACACGCCCGTCAGGAGAATCCCCTCGGGGTCGGTGGAGACCTCAGAAGAACTGAAGAGACGAGATAAAGCATCAGGCTTGGTGTTTTTTGAGCCCGGACGATAAGAAATAACAAACTCGAAACGAGCGAAAAACAGAGCCCAACGAGCCTGACGCGCATTAAGTCGTTTGGCTGAACGGATGTACTCAAGGTTCCTATGGTCAGTCCAAACGACAAAAGGAACGGTCGCCCCCTCCAACCACTGTCGCCATTCGCCTAGGGCTAAGCGGATGGCGAGCAGTTCGCGATTACCAACATCATAGTTACGTTCTGACGGCGATAAGCGATGAGAGAAAAACGCGCAAGGATGGACCTTGCCGTCAGAGAGAGAGCGCTGAGAAAGAATGGCTCCCACGCCCACCTCTGACGCGTCAACCTCAACAACAAACTGTCTAGAGATGTCAGGTGTAACAAGAATAGGAGCGGATGTAAAACGATTCTTAAGAAGATCAAAAGCTCCCTGAGCGGAAACGGACCACTTAAAGCACGTCTTAACAGAAGTAAGGGCTGTGAGGGGAGCTGCCACCTGACCGAAATTACGGATGAAACGACGATAGAAATTAGCGAAGCCCAGAAAGCGCTGCAGCTCGACGCGTGACTTAGGAACGGGCCAATCAATGACAGCCTGGACCTTAGCGGGATCCATCTTAATGCCCTCAGCGGAAATAACGGAACCGAGAAAAGGGACAGAGGCGGCATGAAAAATGCACTTCTCAGCCTTCACATAAAGACAGTTCTCCAAAAGGCGCTGGAGGACGCGTCGCACGTGCTGAACATGAATCGAGAGAGACGGAGAAAAAATCAGGATATCGTCCATGTAAACGAAAACAAAAATGTTCAGCATGTCTCTCAGGACGTCGTTAACTAGTGCCTGAAAGACAGCTGGAGCGTTAACGAGGCCGAAAGGAAGAACCCGGTATTCAAAGTGCCCTAACGGAGTGTTAAACGCTGTCTTCCACTCGTCCCCCTCCCTGATGCGCACGAGATGGTAGGCGTTACGAAGGTCCAATTTGGTGAAAAACCTGGCTCCCTGCAGGATCTCGAAGGCTGAAGACATAAGAGGAAGCGGATAACGATTCTTAACTGTTATGTCATTCAGCCCTCGATAATCCACGCATGGGCGCAGGGACCCGTCCTTCTTCTGAACAAAAAAAAACCCCGCTCCGGCGGGAGAGGAGGAGGAGACTATGGTACCGGCGTTGAGCGAAACCGACAAATAATCCTCGAGAGCCTTACGTTCGGGAGCCGACAGAGAGTATAATCTACCCCGGGGGAGTAGTTCCCGGAAGGAGATCAATACTACAGTCATACGACCGGTGTGGAGGGAGAGAAGTGGCCTTGGAACGACTGAACACCGTGCGCAGATCGTGATACTCCTCCGGCACCCCTGTCAAATCGCCAGGCTCCTCCTGTGAAGTAGAGACAGAGGAAACAGGAGGGATAGCAGACATTAAACAGGTCACATGACAAGAAACATTCCAGGATAGGATAGTATTACTAGACCAATTAATAGAAGGGTTATGGCGCACTAGCCAGGGATGACCCAAAACAACAGGTGTAAAAGGTGAACGAAAAATTAAAAAAGAAATGGTTTCGCTATGATTACCAGAGACAGTGAGGGTTAAAGGCAGCGTCTCACGCTGAATCTTGGGGAGAGAACTACCATCGAAAGCGAACAAGGCCGTGGGCTCCCTAACTGTCTGAGAGGAATGTCATGTTCCCGAGCCCAGGTCTCGTCCATAAAACAGCCCTCCGCCCCAGAGTCTATCAAGGCACTGCAGGAAGCAGATGAACCGGGCCAGCGGAGATGGACCGGAAAGGTAGTGCGTGATCCAGAAGGAGAGGCCTGAGTAGTTGCGCTCACCAGTAGCCCTCCTTTTACTGATGAGCTCTGGCTTTTACTGGACATGAGGTGACAAAATGACCAGCGGAGCCGCAGTAGAGACAGAGGCGATTGGTGATTCTCCGTTCCTTCTCCTTGGCTGAGATGCGGATACCCCCCAGCTGCATAGGCTCAGCATCCGAGCCGGCGGAGGAGGGTGGCAGTGATGCGGCAGGTGGCAGTGATGTGGAGAGGGGAGCAACGGAGAACGCGAGCTCCTTTCCACGAGCTCGGCGACGAAGATCAAACCGTCGCTCTATGCGAATAGCGAGAGCTATTAAGGAGTCCAGACAGGAAGGAACCTCCCGGGAGAGGATCTCATCCTTAACCTCGACGAGGAGACCCTCCAGAAAACGAGCGAGCAAAGCCGGCTCGTTCCAGTCACTAGAGGCAGCGAGAGTGCGAAACTCAATAGAATAATCCGTTATGGATCTATTCCCCTGACATAGGGAAGACAGGGCCCTGGAAGCCTCCTCGCCAAAAACAGAACGGTCAAAAACCCGTATCATCTCCTCCTTAAAGTCCTGATACTGGTTAATACACTCAGCCCTCGCCTCCCAGATTGCCGTGCCCCACTCACGCGCCCGTCCGGTAAGGAGAGAAATGACGTAGGCGATGCGGGCTGCGCTCCTGGAGTAAGTGTTGGGCTGGAGAGAGAACACCACATCACACTGAGTGAGGAATGAGCGGCACTCAGTGGGCTCCCCAGAGTAACACGGCGGGTTGTTGATCCTGGGCTCCGGAGACTCGGAAACCCTGGAAGTGGGCGGTGGATCGAGGTGGAGTTGGTGAACCTGTCTTGTGAGGTCGGAGACTTGGACGGCCAGGGTCTCAACGGCATGTCGAGCAGCAGACAATTCCTCCTCGTGTCTGCCTAGCATCGCTCCCTGGATCTCGACGGCGGAGTGAAAAGGGTCCGGAGCCGCTGGGTCCATTCTTGGTCTGATTCTTCTGTTATGTACTTGAGTGAAGACCCAAAAGCGGTTTTAACAGAAAACAGAGTTCTTTAATGAAAAACAGGAATGGCATAAATCCTCTTCCAACGTAGTCAATGGAACAAAAGAATGTAGTATAATGCAGGATGCACCTGCCAGGCAGACTCCGACAGGATAGGACAAGATGGAAGCAAACGGGACGACAGCTTGCTTCTGGCATCAAAAACACAAACAAGAATCAGACACTGAAAGTAGCAGGAACAGAGAGAGAAATAGAGACCTAATCAGAGGGGGAAGAGAGAACAGGTGGGGAAAGAGTGAATGAGCTAGTTAGGGGAGATGTAGAACAGCTGAAGAATGAGAGACAGAGAAGGTAACCTAAAAAGACCAGCAGAGAGAGACAGAGTGAAGAGAAAGGACAGGAACAGACATAACAAGACATGACAGCCCTTGGTTCACTCCAGACCTGACTGCCCTCAACCAGCACAAAAACATCCTGTGGCGGACTGCAATAGCATCGAATAGTCCCCGCGATATGCAACTGTTCAGGGAAGTCAGGAACCAATACACGCAGTCTGTCAGTAAAGCAAAGGCCAGCTTCTTCAGGCAGAAATTTGCATCCTGTAGCTCTAACTCCAAAAAGTTCTGGGACACTGTAAAGTCCATGGAGAACAAGAGCACCTCCTCCCAGCTGCCTACTGCACTGAGGCTAGGTAACACGGTCACCACCGATGAATCCATGATTACTTCAACAAGTATTTCTCAACGGCTGGCCATGCCTTCCTCCTGGCTACTCCAACCTCGGCCAACAGCTCCGCCCTCCCCGCAGCTACTCGCCCAAGCCTCTCCAGGTTCTCCTTTACCCAAATCCAGATAGCAGATGTTCTGAAAGAGCTGCAAAACCTGGACCCATACAAATCAGCTGGGCTTGACAATCTGGACCCTCTATTTCTGAAACTATCCGTCGCCATTGTCGCAACCCCTATTACCAGCCTGTTCAACCTCTCTTTCATATCGTCAGACATCCCCAAGGATTGGCAAGCTGCCGCAGTCAACCCCCTCTTCAAAGAGGGAGACTCCCTGGACCCAAACTGTTACAGACCTATATCCATCCTGCCCGGCCTATCTAAAGCCAAGTCAACAAACAGGTCACTGACCATCTCGATTCCCACCGTACCTTTATCCTCTGTGCAATCTGGTTTCTGAGCCGGTCACGGGTGCACCTCAGCCACGCTCAAGTTACTAAATGATATCATAACCGTCATCGATAAAATCAGTACCTTGCAGCCGTCTTCATCGGCCTGGCCAAGGCCTTCGACTCTGTCAATCACCATATTCTTATCGGCAGACTCAGTAGCCTCGTTTTTTCTAATGACTGCCTTGCCTGGTTCACCAACTACTTTGCAGACAGAGTTCAGTGTGTCAAATCGGAGGGCATGTTGTCCGGTCCTCTGGCAGTCTCTATGGGGGTGCCACAGGGTTCAATTCTCGGGCCGACTCTTTTCTCTCTATATATCAATTATGTTGCTCTTGCTGCAGGCGATTCCCTGATCCACCTCTACGCAGAATTACCATTCTGTATACTTCCGGCCCTTCCTTGGACACTGTGCTATCTAACCTCCAAACGAGCTTCAATGCCATACAACACTCCTTCCGTGGCCTCCAACTGCTCTTAAACACTAGTAAAACCAAATGCATGCTTTTCAACCGTTCGCTGCCTGCACCCGCACGCCCGACGAGCATCACCACCCTGGATGGTTCCGACCTAGAATATGTGGACATCTATAAGTACCTAGGTGTCTGGCTAGACTGTAAACTCCTTCCAGACTCATATCAAACATCTCCAATCTAAAATCAAATCTCGAGTCGGCTTTCTATTCCGCAACAAAGCCTCCTTCACTCACTCTGCCAAACTTACCCAAGTAAACCTGACTATCCTACCGATCCTCGACTTCGGCGATGTCATCTACAAAATAGCTTCCAATACTCTACTCAGCAAACTGGATGCAGTTTATCACAGTGCCATCCATTTTGTTACTAAAGCACCTAATACCACCCACCACTGCAACCTGTATGCTCTAGTTGGCTGGCCCTCGCTACATATTCGTCACCAGACCCACTGGCTCCAGGTCATCTACAAGTCCATGCTAAGTAAAGCTCCCCCTTATCTCAGTTCACTGGTCACGATGGCAACACCCACCCGTAGCACGCGCTCCAGCAGGTGTATGTCACTGATCATCCCTAAAGCCAACACCTCATTTGGCCGCCTTTCGGTCCAGTTCTCTGCTGCCTGTGACTGGAACGAATTGCAAAAATCACTGAAGTTGGAGACTTTTATCTCCCTCACCAACTTCAAACATCTGCTATCTGAGCAGCTAACCAATCGCTGCAGCTGTACATAGTCTATCGGTAAATAGCCCACCCAATTTACCTACCTCATCCCCATACTGTTTATATTTATTTAGTTTTCTGCTCTTTTGCACACCAGTATCTCTACCTGTACATGACCATCTGATCATTTATCACTCCAGTGTTAATCTGCAAAATTGTAATTATTCGCCTACCTTCTCGTGCCTTTTGCACACAATGTATATAGACTCTCTTTTTTTTCTACTGTGTTATTGATTTGTTAATTGTTTACTCCATGTATAACTCTGTGTTGTCTGTTCACACTGCTATGCTTTATCTTGGCCAGGTCGCAGTTGTAAATGAGAACTTGTTCTCAACTAGCCTTCCTGGTTAAATAAAGGTGAAATAAAACATTAATTAAAAAAATGATAGAATGAATGCTGGTGCCGGCTCCCAGAGGTCAAAGTGCTCAGGATATGTGTGAGGCATGTTTAGGAGGAGATGGCCATTTGTCCAAGTGCATTACCATGTCACTGCTTCACCAGGGGATCGTCCATATGATCGTCTCTCTATTGATCTTCCCTGTGTTACATCCTGGCATTGCTGTAGGGCTTTAGGAGTTGGATGCCTGGTGGGGTAGATGCTTTGTAGTGGTTGTAGAAAAACAACCTGAGTGGTTAGGCTAGCCTACTCTTACAGTAGTGCACTTTGGGGTTGGAGGTTATTTGATTATGGTAAAGTAGGCTAATTGAATTAGCTCTGTGGCAATATTTGGTGACGGTACTACGTTGTTGATATAGTATGGTAGACTTTTCCACTTCTAATCGCACACCTACAGTGCACAAAATGAACGTTTGTATAGACAGTTTGGAATAATGCCGCTTGTAATTACACATGCAATTTTTGTGTTGTTTTACTTTAAATAAATTATAGATAAATGTAATTAATGTCCTGATGGTCATCTCCGAAAGAGATGCAGGCTGCTAGTTTTTGTAGGCACTGTGAGGAGAAGATTAGGAGGAGGTGGAGAGGCAGCGTAAGTCTATGACTGTAAATTCCCACAGCTGACCATGGACAATATTCTCTCCCAGTCCAGTAGTTGTGATCTGGGGTGGGCAGCATGTGAGTAGCTCATTCTAGTTCTGAGAGGACCCTGACCCTCAGCTGGCCTTCATTGTGCCGTGTCAAGGAGAGTGTTTTTTTCTCCAACATTCACCCACTCGTGAAATGCACTCGTAAAGCCGCTGACAATGTCTCTGCTCTTTCAGGAGAGACAAGAGAGAGGGAAAGGAGAAGGGAGAGCGAGAGCAGGGGGGTGAGAGAGGGAAAAAGAGAGGTGAAAAGAGAGAGAGAGCAGGGGGTGAGAGAGGAAAAAAGAGAGGTGGAAAGAGAGAGAGAGAGAGCAGGGGGATGAGAGACGGAAAAATTGGGGAATTTTGTGTGAGGTGGAAGAGTGTGAGAGAACACGCAGGATGTGTGTGTGTGTGTGTGTGTGTGTGTGTGTCCATTCATTGTTGAGGGCGATATAGAGAAAGATTGCAAAGGGAGGGAGATGGAGCGAGAGATGGAGATGGAAGGAAGTAGAGAGTACAGGAATGTAAGGCCCAAAGTAAGTACTATTAGAGATGAGATTGTGGGACATTGAAGCAGAGAGAACGGTTCAGTGGTTTGCTGCTCTGATGATACCATTATGGCTCTCACTGACCCAGTTTCCTCAGCAAGGCATCGAATGCTGAAGAATGAAATGCTACTCTAAGAGCTGTGGATCCAGGGTAGGCTACTGTGAAGTCTGGCACTGTCTGATAATATGATGGATGAGTCAAATATGCTATCCATAACATATTTTTGGTTAGCGGTTATCATAGTATTTACATTGGTATTTCTTCATACACAGGAGTACTGTACATCAGTTTAAAGGATATACAGCGTTAAAGGGGATACAAGGTTACAAGGGATACAGGTTTAATGTGGATACAGAATTAAAAGGGATGGAGGGAGAAAGTAGATACAGGATTAAATGGGATACAGGATTAAAGGGGATACAGGATTAAAGGGGATACAGGGTTAAAGGTGATACAGGGTTAAATGGGATACAGGATTAAAGGGGATACAGGATTAAAGGGGATACAGGGTTAAAGGTGATACAGGGGTAAAGGTGATACAGGGGTAAATGTGATACAGGACTAAAGGTGATACAGGGGTAAAGGGGATACAGGGGTAAAGGGGATACAGGATTAAAGGGGATACAGGATTAAAGGTGATACAGGGTTAAAGGGGATACAGGATTAAAGGGGATACAAGATTAAAGGTGATACAGGGGCAAAGGTGATACAGGGGCAAAGGGGATACAGGATTAAAGGGGATACAGGATTAAAGGGGATACAGGGGTAAAGGGGATACAGGGTTAAAGGGGATACAGAATTAAAGGGGATACAGGGTTTAAGGTGATACAGGGGTAAAGGTGATACAGGGTTAAAGGGGATACAGGGGTAAAGGTGATACAGGGGTAAAGGGGATACATGGTTAAAGGGGATACAGGGTTAAAGGTGATACAGGATTAAAGGGGATACAGGATTAAAGGGGATACAGGATTAAAGGGGATACAGGGATAAAGGTGATACAGGGGTAAAGGTGATACAGGGGTAAAGGGGATACAGGGGTAAAGGTGATACAGGGTTAAAGGTGAAACAGGGGTAAAGGTGATACAGGTTTTAAGGTGATACATGGGTAAAGGTGATACAGGGGTAAAGGGGATACAGGGTTAAAGGTGATACAGGGGTAAAGGTGATACAGGTTTAAAGGTGATACAGGGGTAAAGGTGATACAGGTTTAAAAGTGATACAGTGGTAAAGGTGATACAGGATTAAAGGGGATACAGGATTAAAGGGGATACAGGGGTAAACGTGATCCATGGGTAAAGGGGATACAGGGGTAAAGGAGATACAGGATTAAAGAGGATACAGGGTTAAAGGTGATACAGGGGTAAAGGTGATACAGGGGTAAAGGGGATACAGGGGTAAAGGTGATACAGGGGTAAAGGGGATACAGGTTTAAAGGTGATACAGGGGTAAAGGTGATACTGTATTAAAGGGGATACAGGGGTAAAGGTGATACAGGGTTAAAGGTGATACAGGGGTAAAGGTGATAGAGGTTTTAAGGTGATACAGGGGTAAAGGTGATACAGGGGTAAAGGTGATACAGGGGTAAAGGGGATACAGGATTAAAGGGGATATAGGGGGAAAGGTGATACAGGGTTAAAGGTGATACAGGGATAAAGGGGATACAGGGGTAAAGGTGATACAGGTTTAAAGGTGATACAGGGGTAAAGGTGATACAGGTTTAAAAGTGATACAGGGGTAAAGGTGATACAGGGGTAAAGGGGATACAGGATTAAAGGTGATAGAGGGGTAAAGGGGATACAGGGGTAAAGGTGATACAGGGGTAAAGGGGATACAGGTTTAAAGGTGATACAGGGGTAAAGGTGATACTGTGTTAAAGGGGATACAGGGTTTAAGGTGATACAGGGGTAAAGGTGATACAGGGGTAAAAGGGATACAGGGGTAAAGGGGATACAGGGTTAAAGGGGATACAGGGGTAACGGTGATACAGGGGTAAAGGTGATACAGGGTTAAAGGTGATACAGGGGTAAAGGGGATACTTGATTAAAGGGGATACAGGATTAAAGGGGATACAGGATTAAAGGTGATATAGGGGTAAAGGTGATACAGGGGTAAGGTGATACAGGGTTAAAAGGGATACAGGATTAAAGGGGATATAGGGGTAAAGGTGATACAGGGATAAAGGGGATACAGGGGTAAAGGTGATACAGGGGTAAAGGTGATACAGGGGTAAAGGGATACAGGGTTAAAGGTGATACAGGGGAAAAGATGATACAGGGTTAAAGGGGATACAGGGTTAAAGGTGATACAGGGGTAAATGTGATACAGGGGGAAAGGGGATACAGGGTTAAAGGTGATACAGGGGTAAAGGTGATACAGGGGTAAAGGGGATACATGGGTAAAGGGGATACAGGGTTAAAGGTGATAGAGGGGTAAAGGTGATACATGTTTAAAAGTTATACAATGGTAAAGGTGATACAGGGGTAAAGGGGATACAGGATTAAAGGTGATACAGGGGTAAAGGGGATACAGGGGTAAAGGTGATACAGGGGTAAAGGGGATACAGGTTTAAAGGTGATACAGGGGTAAAGGTGATACTGTATTAAAGGGGATACAGGGTTTAAGGTGATACAGGGGTAAAAGGGATACAGAGGTAAAGGGGATACAGGGTTCAAAGGGATACAGGGGTAAAGGTGATACAGGGGTAAAGGTGAAACAGGGGTAAAGGGGATACAGGATTAAAGGGGATACAGGATTAAAGGGGATACAGGGGTAAAGGTGATACAGGGTTAAAGGTGATACAGGGGTAAAGGTGATACAGGTTTTAAGGTGATACAGGGGTAAAGGTGATACAGGGGTAAAGGTGATACAGGGGTAAAGGGGATACAGGATTAAAGGGGATATGGTGTAAAGGTGATACAGGGATAAAGGGGATACAAGGGTAAAGGTGATACAGGGGTAAAGGTGATACAGGGGTAAAGGGGATACAGGGTTAAAGGTGATACAGGATTAAAGGGGATACAGGATTAAAGGGGATACAGGGGTAAACGTGATCCATGGGTAAAGGGGATACAGGGGTAAAGGGGATACAGGATTAAAGGGGATACAGGGTTATAGGTGATACAGGGGTAAAGGTGATACAGGGGTAAATGTGATACAGGTGTAAAGGGGACACAGGGTTAAAGGGGATACAGGGTTAAAGGTGATACAGGGATAAAGGGGACACAGGGTTAAAGGGGATTCAGAATTAAAGGGAATACAGGGATAAAGGTGATACAGGGGTCAAGGGGATACAGGATTATAGGTGATACAGGGGTAAATGTGATACAGGGGTAATGGTGATACAGGATTAAAGGTGATACAGGGTTAAAGGTGATACAGTGTTAAAGGTGATACAGGGGCAAAGGTGATACAGGGGTAAAGATGATACAGGGGTAAGGGGGATACAGGGGTAAAGGGGATACAGGGTTAAAGGTGATACAGGGGTAAAGGGGATACAGGATTAAAGGTGATACAGGGTTAAAGGTGATACAGGGTTAAAGGTGATACAGGGGCAAAGGTGATACAGGGGCAAAGGGGATACAGGATTAAAGGGGATACAGGATTAAAGGTGATACAGGGGTAAAGGTGATACAGGTTTAAAAGTGATACAGGGGTAAATGTGATACAGGGGTAAAGGGGATACAGGATTAAAGGTGATACATGGGTAATGGGGATACAGGGGTAAAGGTGATACAGGGGTAAATGTGATCCAGGGGTAAAGGGGATACAGGGGGAAAGTGGATATAGGGTTAAAGGGGATACAGGGGTAAAGGTGATACATGGGTAATGGTGATACAGGATTAAAGGTGATACAGTGTTAATGGTGATACAGGGGTAAAGGGGATACAGGGGGAAAGGGGATACAGGGTTAAAGGTGATACAGGGGTAAAGGGGATACAGGGTTAAAGGTGATACAGGGTTAAAGGTGATACAGTGTTAAAGGTGATACAGGGGTAAAGGTGATACAGGGTAAAGGGATACAGGATTAAAGGGGATACAGGATTAAAGGTGATACAGGGATAAAGGGGATACAGGGTTAAAGGGGATTCAGAATTAAAGGGAATACAGGGATAAAGGTGATACAGGGGTCAAGGGGATACAGGATTAAAGGTGATACAGGGTTAAAGGTGATAGAGGGGTAAAGGGGATACAGGGGTAAAGGGGATACAGGATTAAAGGGGATATGGTTAAAGGTGATACAGGGATAAAGGGGATACAGGATTAAAGGTGATACAGGGGTAAAGGTGATACAGGGGTAAAGGGGATACAGGGTTAAAGGTGATACAGGATTAAAGGGGATACAGGATTAAAGGGGATACAGGGGTAAAGGTGATCCATGGGTAAAGGGGATACAGGGGTAAAGGGGATACAGGATTAAAGGGGATACAGGGTTAAAGGTGATACAGGGGTAAAGGTGATACAGGGGTAAATGTGATACAGGTGTAAAGGGGACACAGGGTTAAAGGTGATACAGGGTTAAAGGTGATACAGGGATAAAGGGGATACAGGGTTAAAGGTGATACAGGGGTAAAGGGGATACAGGGATAAAGGTGATACAGGGGTCAAAGGTGATACAGGATTATAGGTGATAAAGGGTTTAATGTGATACAGGGGTAATGGTGATACAGGATTAAAGGTGATACAGGGTTAAAGGTGATACAGGGTTAAAGGTGATACAGGGGCAAAGGTGATACAGGATTAAAGGATACAGGGGTAAAGGGGATACAGGGGTAAAGGGGATACAGGGTTAAAGGTGATACAGGGGTAAAGGGATACAGGATTAAAGGTGATACAGGATTAAAGGTGATACAGGGTTAAAGGTGATACAGGGATAAAGGTGATACAGGGGCAAAGGTGATACAGGGGCAAAGGGGATACAGGATTAAAGGTGATACAGGGTTAAAGGTGATACAGGGGTAAAGGTGATACAGGTTTTAAGGTGATACAGGCGTAAAGGTTATACAGGGGTAAAGGGGATACAGGATTAAAGTGGATACAGGGATAAAGGTGATACAGGGGTAAAGGTGATACAGGGGTAAAGGGGATACAGGGGTAAAGGGGATACAGGGGTAAAGGTGATACATGGGTTAAAGGTGATACAGGTTTAAAGGTGATACAGTGTTAATGGTGATACAAGGGTAAAGGGGATACAGGGGGAAAGGGGATACAGGGTTAAAGGTGATACAGGGGTAAAGGGGATACAGGGTTAAAGGTGATACAGGGTTAAAGGTGATACAGTGTTAAAGGTGATACAGGGGTAAAGGTGATACAGGGGCAAAGGGGATACAGGATTAAAGGGGATACAGGATTAAAGGTGATACAGGGATAAAGGGGATACAGGGTTAAAGGGGATTCAGAATTAAAGGGAATACAGGGATAAAGGTGATACAGGGGTCAAGGGGATACAGGATTAAAGGTGATACAGGGTTAAAGGTGATAGAGGGGTAAAGGGGATACAGGGGTAAAGGGGATACAGGATTAACGGGGATACAGGGTTAAAGGTGATACAGGGGTAAAGGTGATACAGGATTAAAGGTGATACAGGGGTAAAGGTGATACAGGGGTAAAGGGGATACAGGGGTAAAGGGGATACAGGATTAAAGGGGATACAGGGTTGAAGGTGATACAGGGGTAAAGGTGATACAGGGGTAAAGGGGATGCAGGGTTAAAGGTGATACAGGGGTAAATGTGATACAGGTTTAAAGGTGATACAGGGGTAAAGGTGATACAGGTTTAAAAGTGATACAGGGGTAAAGGGGATACAGGATTAAAGGTGATACAGGGGTCAAGGGGATACAGGGGTAAAGGTGATACAGGGGTAAAGGTGATACAGGATTAAAGGGGATAAAGGGTTTAAGGTGATTCAGGGGTAAAAGGGATACAGGGCTAAAGGGGATGCATGGTTAAAGGTGATACAGGGTTAAAGGTGATACAGGGGTAAACGTGATCCATGGTTAAAGGGGATACAGGAGTAAAGAGGATACAGGGTTAAAGGGGATACAGGGTTAAAGGTGATACATGGGTAAAGGGGATACAGGGGTAAAGGTGATACAGGGTTAAAGGCGATACAGGGGTAAAGGTGATACAGGTTTAAAGGTGATACAGGGGTAAAGGTGATACAGGTTTAAAAGTGATACAGGGGTAAAGGTGATACAGGGGTATAGGGGATACAGGATTAAAGGTGATACAGGGGTAAAGGGGATACAGGGGTAAAGGGGATACAGGGGTAAAGGGGATACAGGGGTATAGGTGATACAGGGGTAAAGGTGATACAGGGTTAAAGGTGATACAGGTTTAAAGGTGATACAGGTTTTAAGGTGATACAAGGGTAAAGGGGATAAAGGATTAAAGGGGATACAGGGGTAAAGGTGATACAGGGATAAAGGGGATACAGGGGTAACGGTGATACAGGGGTAAAGGTGATACAGGGGTAAAGGGGATACAGGGTTAAAGTTGATACAGGATTAAAGGGGATACAGGATTAAAGGGGATACAGGGGTAAACGTGATCCATGGGTAAAGGGGATACAGGGGTAAAGAGAATACAGTGTTAAAGGGGATACAGGGTTAAAGGTGATACATGGGTAAAGGGGATACAGGGGGAAAGGTGATACAGGGTTAAAGGCGATACAGGGGTAAAGGTGATACAGGTTTAAAGGTGATACAGGGGTAAAGGTGATACAGGTTTAAAAGTGATACAGGGGTAAAGGTGATACAGGGGTAAAGGGGATACAGGATTAAAGGTGATACAGGGGTAAAGGGGATACAGGGGTAAAGGGGATACAGGGGTAAAGGGGATACAGGGGTATAGGTGATACAGGGGTAATGGTGATACAGGATTAAAGGGGATACAGGGTTAAAGGTGATACAGGGGTAAAGGGGATACAGGATTAAAGGTGATACAGGGTTAAAGGTGATACAGGGTTAACCTCTTACATCTATGGGGGCGCTATTTCATTTTTGGATGAAAAACGTTCCCGTTTTAAACAAGATATTTTGTCACAAAAAGATGCTCGACTATGCATATAATTGATACCAGTCGAAAGAAAACACTCTGACGTGTCCAGAAATACCAAGATATTCTCTGTGCGTGCCCTAGAACGTGAGCTTCAGGCAAAACCAAGATGAGATGGCATCCAGGAAATGACAAGGATTTTTGAGGCTCTGTTTTCCATTGTCTCCTTATATGGCTGTGAATGCGAGAGGAGTGAGTCAACCCTTTCTGTCGTTTCCCCAAGGTGTCTGCAGCATTGTGACGTATTTGTGGGCAGATCATTGGAAGATTGACCATAAGAGACCACATTTACCAGGTGTCCGCCCGGTGTCCTGCGCCGAAATTGGTGCGCAAAGTCACCTGCCAGTATTTTTCCATGCGATACAGAGAGGAAAGCAAGCTTCCACGAACTGCATATCAATGAAGAGATATGTGAAAAAACACCTTGAGGATTGATTCCAAACAACGTTTGCCATGTTTCGGTCGATATTATGTAGTTAATCCGGAAAAAGTTTTACGTTGTAGGTGACTGAATTTTCGGTTCGTTTCGGTAGCCAGACGCAATGTAGAAAACGGAACGATTTCTCCTACACTCAGACGCTTTCAGGAAAAACTTGCGCATTTGGTATGTAACTGAGAGTCTCCTCATTGAAAACATCAGAAGCTCTTCAAAGGTAAATGATTTTATTTATTTGGTTATCTGGTTTTTGTGAAAATGTTGCGTGCTAAATGCTACTCAAAATGCTATGCTAGCTTTGCATACTCTTACACAAATTAGTCAATTTCTATGGTTCAAAAGCATATTTTGAAAATCTGAGATGACAGTGTTGTTAAGAAAAGGCTAAGCTTGAGAGCAGACGCATTATTTTCATTTTATTTGCGATTTTCAGAAATCGTTAACGTTGCGTTATGCTAATGAGCCTGAGGCTTTAGTCACAAACCCGGATCCGGGATGGGGAGTTTCAAGAAGTTAAAGGTGATACAGGGGTAAAGGTGATACAGGGGAAAAGGTGTTACAGGGTTAAATGGGATTCAGGGGAAAAGGGGATACAGGGGTAAGGGGGATACAGCGTTAAATGAGATATAGGGTTAAAGGTGATACAGGGTTAAAAATGATACAGGGGTAAAGGTGATACAGGGGTAAAGGTGATACACTGTTTGAAATGCTCAGAAGCAGATGTGTCTAGTTAAACATTGTTTCTATGAATTCTGGGATTGGGAATACCACAAATTCAATTAATGTGTCTGCATTTCGTACTCTTTTTCACATAAAATAGACAGTTTTCCTGCATGTAGCTGGTGTTCCCATTTGGGAATGGGAGAAATCCCAGAGGTAGAGGTACCTCTGTTCCGGACCAGTCTCTGCCAAACTGCCACATTACTGATATTCACAGGGTCTTCGCAAGGTGACCCCTGCAGGGACACATGGTATGTGGTGGGGGAAGGTTTATTTATTTATTTGTTTGGATTTTTCTGCAAAGATTAAATAAGTATTGTTTTTAATTTGTGACTTTTTTTTGCAGTGCAGTTTTATTTTATTTTGTTATTCTACTACTTTTAGTATTTTGTTATTTTATGTAAATTATAACTGTCCCTACTATTATTTTGTCAACATCATCAAAAGAGCTCAATCCAATCAAAATATGTAGCTTCCAGACTAGTGAGCAGATCAAAAGAGCCCTAGTAGAGCCAAACTGATCAAAAGATGTGGCCTCCAGACTAGTGAGCAGATCAAAAGAGCTCTAGTAGAAACAAACTGATCAAAAGATGTAGCCTCCAGATGAGTGAGCAGATCAAAAGAGCTCTAGTAGAAACAAACTGATCAAAAGATGTAGCCTCCAGACTAGTGAGCAGATCAAAAGAGCTCTAGTAGAAACAAACTGATCAAAAGTTGTAGCCTCCAGAATAAATCACTGAGAAGGGATGGTTAGTGCTATCCGGAATCTTTGGAACGTTCCTACCATAAATCCTATCCCCTACCTTTACCGTAACCGTAACCTTAACCATAAACGTAACCCTTACATACTGTAGCCC
This sequence comes from Oncorhynchus masou masou, assembly GCF_036934945.1. Classification (NCBI taxonomy): domain Eukaryota; kingdom Metazoa; phylum Chordata; class Actinopteri; order Salmoniformes; family Salmonidae; genus Oncorhynchus; species Oncorhynchus masou. The sequence continues at coordinate 82,122,199 of NC_088217.1, read as the reverse complement.
TAACCTTAAAACCCTTACCGTAACCATTTTAAATGTAAACTTTGGGACGTCCCAAGGAAAAATCAGTGGATTTCTTTTGTGGATTAAATCCCCACCTGCAGTATATTGATCCACTTTAATGAGTAATGGCTTTAATTAAGGTAATTGAACGTGTAATTGAGATTAAATGCAGGGAAGAGGAGGGAGAGAGGGACCAGGGAGGGGGAGGGAAGAGGAAGACAGAGACCAGGGAAGAGGAGGGAAGAGGAGGAAGATAGAGACCAGGGAGGAGGAGGGAAGAGGAGGAAGATAGAGACCAGGGAGGAGGAGGGAAGAGGAGGAAGATAGAGACCAGGGAGGAGGAAGAGAGGGAAGAGAGAGACCAGGGAGGAGGAGGGAAGGGAGGAGGGAAGAGGAGGAAGACAGACCAGGGGGAGGAGGGAAGAGAAAGACAGAGACCAGGGAGGAGGAGGGAAGAGGAGGAAGACAGAGACCAGGGAGGAGGAGGGAAGAGGAGGAAGACAGAGACCAGGGAGGAGGAGAGAAGAGGAGGAAGATAGAGACCAGGGAGGAGGAGGAGGAAGAGAGGGAAGAGAGAGACCAGGGAGGAGGAGGGAAGAGGAAGACAGAGACCAGGGAGGAGGAGGGAAGAGGAAGACAGAGACCAGGGAGGAGGAGGGAAGAGGAGTAAGATAGAGACCAGGGAGGAGGAGGAGGAGGAAGAGAGGGAAGAGAGAGACCAGGGAGGAGGAGGGAAGAGGAAGACAGAGACCAGGGAGGAGGAGGGAAGAGGAGTAAGATAGAGACCAGGGAGGAGGAGGAGGAGGAAGAGAGGGACGAGAGAGACCAGGGAGGAGGAGGGAAGAGGAGTAAGATAGAGACCAGGGAGGAGGAGGAGGAGGAAGAGAGGGAAGAGAGAGACCAGGGAGGAGGAGGGAAGAGGAAGACAGAGACCAGGGAGGAGGAGGGAAGAGGAGTAAGATAGAGACCAGGGAGGAGGAGGAGGAGGAAGAGAGGGACGAGAGAGACCAGGGAGGAGTGGTGAAACTAGATGGAAGGACGCATTACAGTACAGACCTGTGTATGTTACATACCATCCATTACCTTTTTATTTCTAACATTACAGTACAGACCTGTGTATGTTACAAACCATCCATTACCTTGTTATTTCTAACATTACAGTACAGGCCTATGTATGTTACATACCATCCATTACTTTGTTATTTATAACGTTCTGATGGGGTACGACAGTTGAACTAAGCTCATGAGCCATTTATAAGTTATATTCTTCAAGAATCAATGGGTACAGTATATATAATTCATTTCTGAATCCAAGAATGTATGTAGCAACTGCAGATTGACCGTTTATTAAAGACCGACCTTAAACAATAACCCACTTCATCATCATCATCATCATATATTGAACACACGTTATTTCCTTGCATGCTGTCTCTCATCTACCATCTCCTCTCTAGATGAAGAGCCTGTCATGTCTAATGGATTCTTGACAGTGTTGTGTTAATAAGAAGTAATTAAATGTTGGAGGAGAAGAAGTGCTACTATCTACCCCTGGTTGGTCCCTCTTGCCGATCAGAGTGCTTCTCTCTCTTCTGGCCGGTGAATTATTTATCAAAGTTCTGACAAGAGGAGAGCAAATACAACATGAGGAGATCCTGTTGGGGCTAGAAGCAGCAGTAGCAGACCAGGTTCAACATGGGGAGGTCCACTTGGGGCTAGAAGCAGCAGCAGCAGGTCTGGTTCAACATGAGGAAGTCCACTTGGGGCTAGAAACATCAGCAGCAGGCCTGGTTCAACATGAGGAGGTCCACTTGGGGCTAGAAGAAGCAGCAGGTCTGGTTCAACATGAGGAGGTCCTCTTGGGGCTAAAAGCAGCAGTAGCAGGCCTGGTTCAACATGAAAGTCCTCTGGGGCTGGCAGCATCAGGCTAGGTTCAACATGAGGAGGTCCTCTGGGGCTGGCAGCATCAGGCTTGGTTCAACATGAGGAGATGCTCTGGGGCTAACAGCAGCAGTAGCAGACCTGGTTCAACATGAGGAGGTCCACTTGGGGCTAGAAGCAGCAGTAGCAGGCCTGGTTCAACATGAGGAAGTCCACTTGGGGCTAGAAACATCAGCAGCAGGCCTGGTTCAACATGAGGAGATCCACTTGGGGCTAGAAGCAGCAGCAGGTCTGGTTCAACATGAGGAGGTCCTCTTGGGGCTAAAAGCAGCAGTAGCAGGCCTGGTTCAACATGAGGAAGTCCTCTGGGGCTGGCAGCATCAGGCTAGGTTCAACATGAGGAGGTCCTCTGGGCTGGCAGCATCAGGCTAGGTTCAACATGAGGAGATTCTCTGGGGCTAACAGCAGCAGCAGGCGTCGTTCAACATCAGGACATATTCTGGGGCTAACAGCAGCAGCAGCAGGCCTGGTTCAACATGAGGAGATGCTCTGGGGCTGGCAGCAGCAGCAGGCCTGGTTCAACATGAGGAGATGCTCTTGGGGCTAGCAGCAGCAGCAGGCCTGGTTTAACATGAGGAGATGCTCTTGGGGCTAGCAGCAGCAGCAGCAGGCCTGGTTCAACATGAGGAGATGCTCTTGGGCTAGCAGCAGCAGGCCTTGTTCAATTCAATCCCTATCCCAGTCTGCTGTTCCCACATGCTTCAAGATGGCCACCATTGTTCCTGTACCCAAGAAGGCAAAGGTAACTGAACTTAATGACTACCGCCCCATAGCACTCACCTCTTTCATCATGAAGTGCTTTGAGAAACAATTCAAGGATCATATCACCTCTACCTTAGACCCACTTCAACTTGCTTACCGTCCCAATAGATGCACAGACGATGCAATCGCCATCACTCTGCACGGTGCCCTATCCCATCTGGAATACCCATGTAAGAATGCTGTTCATTGACTTTAGCTCAGCATTTAACACCATAGTACCCTCCAAGCTCATCATTAAGCTTGAGGCCCTGGGTCTGAACCCTGCCCTGTGCAACTGGATCCTGGACTTCCTGATGGGCCGCCCCCAGGTGGTGAAGGTAGGAAACATCACCTCCACTCCGCTGATCCTCAACACTGGGGCCCCACAAGGGTGCGTTCTCAGCCCCCTCCTGTACTCCCTGTTCACCCATGACTCAATCATCAAGTTTCCAACTCAATCATCAAGTTTGCAGACGGCACACCAGTAGTAGGCTTGATCACCAACGATGACCAGACAGCCTACAGGGAGGAGGTGAGGGATCTTGGAGTGTGGTGCCTGGAAAACAACCTCTCTCTCAACGTCAACAAAACAGAGGAGATGATCATGGACAGAGGGTGCACCCTCCTATTTACATTGATGGGGCCGCAGTGGAGAGGGTGGAAAGTGGAGAGGGTGGAAAGCTTCAAGTTCCTTGGCGTACACATCACTGACAAACTGAAATGGACTGCCCACACAGACAGTGTGGTGAAAAAGGCGCAACAGAGTCTCGTCAACCTCAGGAGGCAAAAGACATTTTGCTTGTCACCTAAAACAGATGCACAATTGAAAGCATCCTGTCGGGCTGTATCACTACCTGGTATGGCAACTGCACCGCCCACAACTGCAAGGCTCTCCAGAGTGTGGTGCGGTCTACCCAAACTACCCATCCTCCAGGACACCTACAGCACCCGATGTCACAGGAAGGCCAAAAAGATCTTCAAGGACATCAACCACCTGAGCCACTGCTGTTCACCCCGCTACCATCAGAAGGCAAGGTCAGTACAGGTGCATAAAAGCTGGGAACAAGAGACCGAAAAACAGCTTCTGTTAAACAGCCATCACTAGCACATTAGAGGCTGTTGCCTATTGGCATAGACTATAAATCTGTCCACTATAAGGAATGGAAGACTAGTCACTTGAATAATGTTTACATATCTGGCATTGCTCATATAATATGTACAGTTGAAGTCGGAAGTTTACATACACTTAGATTGAAGTCATTCAAACTTGTTTTTCAACCACTCCACACATTTCTAGTTAACAAACTATAGTTTTGGCAAGTCGGTTAGGACATCTACATCTAATGTTTTCAAAAATTGTTTACAGACAGATTATTTAACTTAGAATTCACTATATCACAATTCCAGTGGGTCAGAAGTATACATACACTAAGTTGACTGTGCCTTTAAGCAGCTTGGAAAATTCCAGAAAATGATGTCATGTCTTTAGAAGCTTCTGATAGGCTAAGTGACATAATTTGAGTCAATTGGAGGTGTATCTGTGGATGTATTTCAAGGCCTACCTTCAAACTCAGTGCCTCTTTGCTTGACATCATGGGAAAATAAAAAAAATCAGCCAAGACCTCAGAAAAAATTGTAGACCTCCACAAGTCTGGTTCTTCCTTGGGAGCAATTTCCAAACGCCTGAAGGTACCATGTTCATCTGTACAAACAATAGTACGCAAGTATGCACACCATGGGACCACACAGCCGTCATACCGCTCAGGAAGGAGACGTGTTCTGTCTCCTAGAGATGAATGTATTTTGGTGCGAAAAGTGCAAATCAATCCCAGAACAACTGAAATGGATCTTGTGAAGATGCTGGAGGAAACAGGTACAAAAGTATCTATATCCACAGTAAAACGAGTCCTATAATCAACATAACCTGAAAGGCCGATCAGCAAGGAAGAAGCCACTGCTCCAAAACCGCCATAAAAAAGCCAGACTATGGTTTGCAACTGCACATGGGGACAAAGATCTGCACATGGGGACAAAGATCTGTCATATGGTCTGATGAAACAAAAATAGAACTGTTTGGCCATAATGACCATAATTATGTTTGGAAGAAAAGGGGGGATGCTTGCAAGCCGAAAATTCCATCCCAACCGTGAAGCACGGGGGTGGCAGCATCATGTTGTCGGGGTGCTTTGCTTCAGGAGGGGCTGGTGCACTTCACAAAATAGATGGCATCATTGAAGCAACATCTCAAGGCATCGGGCAGGAAGTTAAAGCTTGGTCGCAAATGGATCTTCCAAATGGACAATGACCCCAAGCATACTTCCAAAGTTGTGGCGAAATGGCTTAAAGACAAAAAAGTCAAGGTATTGGAATGGCCAACACAAAGCTCTGACCTCAATCCTATTGAAAATGTGTGGGCAGAACTGAAAAAGCTTGCGTGAGCAAGGAGGCCTACAAACCTGACTCAGTAACACCAGCTCTGTCAGGAGGAATGTGCCAAAATTCACCCAACTTATTGTGGGAAGCTTGTGGAAGGCTAATAAATAAAGTGGTGATCCTAACTGACCTAAGACAGGGAATTTTTACTAGGATTAAATGTCAGGAATTGTGAAAAACTGATGGTGTATGTAAACTTCTGTCTTCAACTGTATATACTTTTTTATATACTATTCTACGGTGTCTCATTCACTTAATAATGTTTACATATCTTGCATTACTCATCTCATATGTATATACTGTATTCTATACTATTCTACTTTGTCTTAGTCCGTTCTGCACTGATATCGCTCGTCCATATGTATATAGTCTTAATTCATTCCTACTTAGACTTGTGTGCATTGGGTACATGTTGTGTAATTTGTTAGATATTTCTTGTTCGATATTACTGCACTGTCAGAGCTAAAAGCCCAAGCATTTCACGACACCCACAATAACATCTGCTAATCACGTGTATGTGACCATTCAAATTTGATTTGATTTGAATGTCAAACCTTACACCCCAACCCGAGGACTCCGTTCTGCCACCTCTGGTCTCTTGTCCCCCCCACCCCTATGGGAGGGCAGCTCCCGCTCAGCCCAGTCCAAGCTCTTCTCTGTCCTGGCACCCCAATGGTGAAACCAGCTTCCCCCTGAACATAGGACAGCAGATTCCCTGGCCATCTATTGAAAGCACCTGAAACCCTGTGAGAGGGTCAGTGTAGTGTTTGTGTGTGTGAGTGAGTCTGCATGTAGTGTGTATATATAGTCTTGTGAATGTGCGTAGAGTAAGTGCAAGATAAGGTCAATGCAGATAGTCTAGGTTACCATTTAACAAACTATTTAGCATCCTTTTTCTGTGTGGTTGCAACATGGCGATGCAGTAATGTTGACTTGAGTTACTAGTGTATTTATCTGTGCTGAGCTCCTGTACTTGTCTCCTGTGACTGGCATGGTGTTGATGAAGGGATAGTGGGGCCAAGTATGATTGCGGTGGCATTCTGGACCGCGGTGACTCTAAGATTAGCCTATAGACCTTAAGGTGCTTGTGATTGGCCCGTGTCAGCAGGCGGAGGATCTGGTTGGTGCAGATAAGACGTCAACACTCCAAAGCAGCTTTTAACCCTACGGAGAACCAGCCCATGATCAGACCTTTTGTTCTTAACCTTGTTGTATTTAATTGGTTTATTTTGGTCGTTTTCCACCACTCAGTTTGCATGTAGTTTATGATGTTTTTGTTAGTAAAAATGGAGCCTGTGGTATTCAGGTATTCAGTCTTTCCCCTGAACATCACATTGGAGGAACACCCAAAAGACAGTTATTTTGAGTCTTTCTGTACTGTGATGCACTGTGTTATCATTCCCTCAACAGGATAGGGCAGGAAAGTATTGATTAATGCATGGTCAACTCAATTACGTGTATCAAATCTGTGTGATGATTTTGTCTGCAATGATTTTGTGGACGGAGAAGGGGAAATAATTGGAAGTTCTGTGTTTAGTCTTGATAGTGCCTTTTCTAGAATGTCAGCTTATTGTAAATCATTGATATCAAGGATGAATACAATTTAAACATTTTACCATTTGACACTCTAAAGATCTGAGTATTCTTGTTAGCTCTCTAGCATTTCATAATTGAATCTAATATCGACCTTCTTCGATTGATGTTGCCATGGTTACACTGTGTTGAGCCTCTTGGCTTATATTGTTAACATGGACGGAAACTACATTAGACCTACTGTGCACTCTCTCTGTCTCTTTTTCTTTCTTTCTTTGTCTCTCTCTTTCTTTCTCTGTCTCTCTCTCGCTCTCTCTCTCTCTCTTAATTTCTTTGTCTCTCTCTCTCTTTCTTTCTCTGTATCTCTCTCTCTTTCTTTCTCTGTCTTGCTCTCTCTTTCTTTCTCTGTCTCGCTCTCTCTTTCTTTCTCTGTCTCTCTCTCTCTTTCTTTCTCTGTCTCTCTCTCTCTTTCTTTCTCTGTCTCCCTCTCTCTCTCTCTCTCTCTCTTTCTTTCTCTGTCTCTCTCTCTCTCTCTCTTTCTTTCTCTGTCTCTCTCTCTCTCTTTCTCTGTCTCTCTCTCTCTCTCTTTCTCTGTCTCCTTCTATCTCTCTCTCTCTCTCTCTCTCTTTCTTTCTCTGTCTCCCTCTCTCTCTCCCTCTTTCTTTCTCTGTCTCTCTCACTCTTTCTTTCTGTCTCTCTCTCTCTTTCTTTCTGTCTCTCTCTCTCTCTCTTTGTCTCTCTCTCTCTTTCTTTCTCTGTCTCTCTCTCTTTCTCTCTCTCTTTCTTTCTTTCTGTCTCTCTCTCTTTCTCTTTCTGTCTCTCTCTCTCTTTCTTTCTCTCTCTCTCTTTCTCTCTCTCTTTCTTTCTTTCTGTCTCTCTCTCTTTCTCTTTCTGTCTCTCTCTCTCTTTCTTTCTCTCTCTCTCTTTCTTTCTCTCTCTCTCTTTCTTTCTCTCTCTCTCTCTCTCTCTCTCTTTCTTTCTCTGTCTCTCTCTCTCTCTCTCTCTCTCTTTCTTTCTCTGTCTCTCTCTCTCTCTTTCTCTTTCTTTCTCTGTCTCTCTCTCTCTCTGTCTCTTTCTGTCTCCCAAAGTGGGAAACATCACATCTGACTCTCATCAGGTGTCATTCCAGAACATACTATAAATGAAGTGAAGGCTCTCTATACTATTATCCTACCACTCACTACCCATGCAAAGCTTTGCAAGAATCCAGGTATGCCCATGTGTGCAATGGTTGGAGAAATTCTTAGTATTTTCCATCTTCATTCACGACAACCATTCATCCTCTTCAAAAATCTAATCTTTATCCTTGACCCCCAAAAAAGGAAGCATACCAGGTCCTCAAACCTTTCAATAATTGAAGCGTTTCAGCTTTTCACAATACAGTGCTCTCTCTTTGGATGAAGTGTTTGGCGTACAAAGCAGTGTGCATACCATTCTGTAGTATCCAGAGAGTGTAGGCCTTCTCCAGGGAGAGAGCACGGCTGCTCTGGGGAGAGGCACAGTGTCAATTACCTGCTGCTGGGACAAAAAAGAGCTGCAGGGGACGTCAGTGCCCCCTCGGGCCACCATGATGCCACTACCTCCATGATGGCCCCAAGACGCCCCATTATAACGCCTATCTGACATGTTGTCGTGTCCTCTGGGAATGTGGACAGAATGGTCTCCCCTAATAACACACAAGTGATAGACCAGTAATATGAGGTGCAGGGCAATACAGTCAAGGCTCTTGGTTATTACAGGATGTCAATTTACTTTTTTTGTAGGCAACGTGCCGTTTGTCAACAATGGTTTGATGCCAGGGTTTTCTCTTGAGACCAAGTTAGAGAGGGACAATGAGGTGTTAAATGAGGCGTTTTGTTGTGGATTGGAGGCTTTTAAAACATTAAGAGAAGCAGAGAGGTTTCTTGGCTGAGAAATAATTGAGTGTCATAGAGTGCCCAACATAATTTTCTGTAATGGTGTAATTCTGTTGCTTTTGGCTCCATAAGTATTGAAATCAAACCAGCACTGACAGTGTATAACTGCATAGTATCTGCGACATCAGGGTAATTACTGGGTATGGTACTGTAGTTTCCTGTAGATTTACTGGTTCATAATGTACTCCTCTGGATTTAGGGTTTACAATTACAACATTATAACTGTAGGCACACAGTTGGGAGTGGGACTGAAACACTCTCTTGGCTGAGAAGCCTGAAAAACAGCACTCGTACTCCAGAAACGGGTTTTGAAACGGTGAAGTCAACTTTGCTGCCTGGCTTAACCGTGCAAACGTGTCTCTGCCCCATTGTGACAACGTTGTCCGCCGTGGTGTTTGTCATTCTCAATGGTTGTGGGTCCCACGTCGAGTCTGAGGCAAAACGTCGTCCATGTTTCACTTTGGATGTTGTTGTTGTACACTTGAGGCTTTCTGTAAGTGACAGAGGTGGAAGAGAGGAGAAACAGGCAGGTGTACACACAGACAGGCACGCTTACAATAGATACACGACACACACATGCACACTGCCAGTAGCTATTTAGAAGTTTGAACAAATAAATAGGCAGATTTTGCAGACACAGACACACTTTGAAGGACATTTTTAATTTTGCATTATTGTTAGTGTTTCAATGGTATAATGTCCCAAAACCAAGTCACACAAGCATAACTGCAAATAAATCTAACCTGCTGAAATGCAGACCAATTCTCCAACACTGGCATAGAGAGTTGTATTGTTGGGTAATGAATTGCTCCTTGAAGTGTTGGGACGGGGGCCAATACATGTGAGGCGGACAATAAGTGAGCTGCCCAAATCCTGTCCACCCCCAACATAATTCTCTTTACATTATAAATGACCCTCCCATACAGGGATAAAAATGGCTCTGTAGACTCTGGCAATCAGTAACAAGCTAATGAATGAGAGCCACATGTAGATTTTGTATCGACTGCAGGAAAGTCACGATTCTCTTAAACTGAAGCTTTCACTTTCAGGGAATTTAACTTGATCATTGCTTGAATCAACATGCATTAAGACGACATTTGGCTGATTTCACCTCTGTTGAACATTATATCTCTTTTAGTTCACGTTGACGTTGACGTTCACGTAGCTAATTGCTTGGTAGTGAGCTGTTGATTAAGCAGTGTTCAAGGGCAGCACTGACACAAAGGCTTTATTTTTTGTTGAAGGGTTCCTGCCACCCACTCTCCATCCCTCCTCCGCAGCTGCATAGCACCGCGGCGCTTGGCACAAAAAATAACATCATTCGGGGCACAGTGCACATTTGTTCCTTTCTTTAACCAATCACACCCTCCACTCCCATCCCTTTCACTTTTCTTCATGGTACCAGCTTTCTCTATTTATATTTTTCACTGGATTGAGCCACCATCCCTTCCTTTTCTCCTCCCTCCCTCCTTCGCTCCCCTCTCTATTGTGTCCCTCGTTCCCTGTCCTGTACCAACAGAGCTACCCCTCCTCACCCCTTTCCTCATCTCATCTCCTCTTGTCTCGTCTCCTTACCTCTCCTCTCCTTTCCTTTCCCTTCCCTTCCCTCTGCTCCCGTCCTCTCGCTCTCTCTCTCTCTCTCTCTCGCTCTCTCTCTCAGATCAAAGGGATTCAGTGTCTCTGTGATGCTGCCCACTCTGGCCTCGCAGCGCTGTGCTGTAAGCTCCTCATCGTACCCAAGGACCTGGCCGTAGCAAAGCCCTCAATGCACATCTGTTATTCAACGAACTGCCCTGGGGCTATTCCCTGTAACCATCTACCCCCCTCCTCTTCTGGGTCTATTCTTTGTAACCATCTACCCCCCTCCTCTCCTGAGTCTATTCCCTGTAACCATCCACCCCCCCTCTCCTGAGTCTATTCCCTGTAACTATCTACCCCCCTCCTCTCCTGAGTCTATTCCTTGTAACCATCTATCCCCCTCCTCTCCTGAGTCTATTCCTTGTAACCACCTACCTCCCTCCTCTCCTGAGTCTATTCCTTGTAACCACCTACCTCCCTCCTCTCCTGAGTCTATTCCGTGTAACCATCTACCCCCCCTCTCCTGAGTCTATTCCTTGTAACCATCTACTCCCTCCTCTCCTGAGTCTATTCCTTGTAACCATCTACCCACTCCTCTCCTGAGTCTATTCCCTGTAACCATCTACCTCACTCCTCTCCTGAGTCTATTCCCTGTAACCACCCACCCCCTCCTCTCCTGGGGCTATCCCCTGTAACCACCCACCCCCCTCCTCTCCTGGGGCTATTCCCTGTAACCTCCCACCCCCTCCTCTCCACCAACCCCTGTCCTCTATCTGAAAAATGGAAACGTCTACTTATGTATGATTGCTTCAAGGCCACTGTGACGGGAAATACATGTTAATCCAGGTTGATTTTAGCGCTGGATGAACCAGTCTCTTTAATGCACCGTGTGGTAGTGGCAGTGATGACCCGTCATTCAGGGGCAGGTGGGGGGTGCCTGTTCTGCATGTTGTTTTGGGATTAATAGGTTTCACATATCATCTTGAAAACAATGTAAAAAAATATAGAAAAATCATTGAGGTAATTAAGCCGCACACAAACATGGTCTCTTTTTTGCTTTCTTGAGTAAGGCAGCTCCAAAATGCAGGTGTTTCAGCCTAGCTCAGTGCTTTCTGTGGTAGTGGGGCAGCTAGCGGAAAATACGGAGCGTAGGGGTTGGTAATGTTCTCCAGTTGCGCGGTGATTGGCTCAGTATTCTGTCACTCATGGGGACACTACCTCACCGCCAAAAGTAAGGCTAGAGCTCGAAAATTCAAGCCCCTTGGGTGCTGCCATAGAGTTACAATAGAAGTGCCCATCCAATAATGCTCAAAGTCATTGGCCACAGATAAAATGACGTCAAATCACGTTATATCTACAGTAGCTTTGATTGGACTGAATCAAAATCTTAGCTAGCAGTCATCATCATGAATAAGGCAGGAATTTACTGGCAAATCCTTTTTAATCCTTGTCATATGAAGAGATATAATGAAGAGAAATTATAGATAAAATGTATCGTGCTCATCGGTCATTGGACATAAACATTACACAACAAGTTGGAAATCGCAAATTCAACAATGACTGGTTGGGAAAGACTCTGTGGCTAACTGCAAACATTGCAAAGCAATCACTAGCCTGCTATTCAGTGGAGTGGCTGTGTGGTCCCAAGTCTGGATTTAAGTGTCTCTTTTCCAAGCTTAAAATGTTCAACATTCAACATTGGCCATGCTGTCAATGAATCACAATTTCTGCCGCGCTCAAAACAACTGTTAACTCGGAACTGGGAAATCTGACTTCCGTGAGTTTAAGACAACTAGGAACCTGGGAAGCTCAGACTCGGAAAATACGGTCATCCAACTCGGAATTGTAAATCGGGCCTCTTTCTAGAGCTACGACCTGAAGATCGCTGACGTCATGATTCAACCTTGTTTTTTTTTCCGAGTTCCCAGTTGTCTTAAATGCACCATAAATCCAGAGAATGCCAGACTTTGATGACAAAGTTTGACGACAAAATTTGCCCACAAAGGACCGCCGCACCACCTTCCTGTTCAAGTGAGCAAAGCACAACAAGGTCCAAAAAAGTCTTTATGCTACTGCATAAATAATGTAATATGCCAGGGAGATATGTTACTGTAGTTAAGAAAGTAATACTAAGTGTATGTTGTGTCGTAAGCTGTTAGTAGCCCATGTGCCTCACCCTAAGAATTTGGTATATTTTCCCCTCTTATTTTTGGCTGCTCTTCTGACTTGGTGGTGCAAATGTAGCTTATATGCCCCCTTTATCTATCATGCGGTTCTGTCTTGGGGTACAGGGAAAATAGTGTAAAAATGGCCCATGTTCTGAATTCTGTTGCTGTACATTTCAAAAGTGCTGAACAAATAGTGACAGTGGGGAGAACAAGTATTTGATACACTGCCGATTTTGCAGGTTTTCTTACTTACAAAGCATGTAGAGGTCTGTAATTTATATCATAGGTACACTTCAACTGTGAGAGACGGAATCTAAAACAAAAATCCAGAAAATCACATTGTATGATTTTTAAGTAATTCATTTGCATTTTATTGCATGACATAAGTATTTGATCACCTACCAACCAGTAAGAATTCCGGCTCTCACAGACCTGTTAGTTTTTCTTTAAGAAGCCCTTCTGTTCTCCACTCATTACCTGTATTAACTGAGATCTTGGCCTACAACCTCCTTCCCTCAGTAAGAGCATTGAAGATGGGTCGTGGCTGGGTCTTCCATCATGACAATGACCCGAAACACACAGCCAGGGCAACTAAGGAGTGGCTCCGTAAGAAGCATCTCAAGGTCCTGGAGTGGCCTAGCCAGTCTCCAGACCTGAACCCAATAGAAAGTCTTTGGAGGGAACTGAAAGGATAGCCTGGTCCCAGATCTGTTCATACTGTCTTGCCAAAGACAATGACCATAGAAGTTGGAATCCTCGGTCTGATGATGGTCCACCACGACCGAAACGTTGCAGTTTTTAATGAATTAATCAAGTATTTAATGGAGAAGTGTGTCACGTCTCAACCACTTTCTTTTTTCCTTTGTTTTGTTTTCCCCCTTTTTCTCCCCAATTCCTTGATATTTTTGGTAGTTACAGTCTTGTCCCATCGCTGCAACTCCCCTACGGACTCAGGAGAAGCGAAGGTCGAGAGCCATCGTCCTCCGAAGCACGGCCCTGCCCAGCCGCACTTCTCCTTGACACACTGCTCGCTTAACCCGGCTGGCGCAACAGTGTGTCAGAGGAAACACTGTCCAGCTGGTGACCGAAGTCTGCTTGCAGGCGCCCGGCCCGCCACAATGAGTCGCTAGAGCGCGATGGGACAAGGACATCCCTGCTGATCAAACCCTCCCCTAACCGTGACGACACTGGGCCAATTGTGCGCCGCCTCATGGGTCTCTCACTCACGGACTGCTGTGACACAGCCTGGGATCGAACCCTGGGCTGTTGTGACGCCACAAGCATTGCAATGCAGTGCCTTAGACCGCTTTGCCCCTCGGGAGGCCTCACCACTTTCTTTTCCATAGGAGTCGGTAAGACAGCACAAACAGATCTGGGATCAGGCTAGGGACAGCACATCTCTCTACTGTAGCTTTATCCCTGACACAGCTGGTTAGGCTGCGGAGGACATGTTGGCCTGGATGACAGTAGGAGGAACATCACAGTATGTGTCACTGTCTGGAGGTGACATGCGTTGTCTTTTACTGTGACAGCTATGTACACTGACCCGGCTATTACTTTACATGAAAAACCGTCACAGCACAGAAGAGCGAGTCATGTCTACACTGCAAGCCATGTCAGTGCAATGAAATCACAATTCTACTGTATGGTCATATGTGTTCATTATGTATATGTGTAGTGTATGGTATATGCAGTACTGTATATATGAATGCACTGCATTCTTACTTATGCATGTAATGTTTTGTCATTTAAGTACAGTATGCACAGCATATTTCAGCCTAAGTGTGTAAACAGTACATGTATGCTTTGATATGCATAATGTACTGTATGTATAAATGCCTATATATAAATATCAACATAATGGCCTATTTTGACCTACAACCAATGAGACATGGAGTCTTTGGGGCTGGAGAGACAAAGATAGCCTGGGGCAAGGCATCACGTCTGTGGTACAGGCTTGGGGAGGGGAGTCTTGCCCTGTTGATTTGTTCCAGTTTGTTTGAACACCAAGATGAGGCAGCAGTGTCTGTGTGTTTCAGTCTGCCACTTTATTAGACGTGCTAGTATGCACTCCGGAGGCTGGTTATTCTGACCGGGAGGGAGACAGCACAAGTAAAATGGTGTTTCATCTCCAGTAATATTTGCTAGATTTATGTAGGGTAGTTCTAAGAAAAAGGGACCACATTATACACGTTTTTGGAGGGGATATTCTGTATTTCCTGTGTGTCTGTCTGTCTGTCTGTCTGTCTGTGTGTGTGTGCGTGCGTGCGTGCGTGCGTGCATGTGCTAGCAATGTAAACAAAGCTGAGCAGTGGGATTGCCGTGCCCAGCATCCATCACAGTGATTGGGGTCCTGGCGAGTCGACCCAGCATCTCTCTACCATGCCAGCTCCATATGCTGTTCCTTCTCCCTCCCCTCCCCGGCGTAGGCAGGCAGCTAGCTCTACACCTCACCATCACCCAGCCACCCCATCTCCCATTTCGCCCATCTCTAACATCTCCCCAAGCCCACCTATCAGACCCGGAGAAGATCGGCGCCCACAGATTTTCGGGATGACGCAAATTGGGGGACGACAGCAAACATGGCCGCCGGGGGAGTAGGGACAGTCCCACCCCCCTTCAGGGCTCCTGGCACGGCATCGTGCGGAACAGAGAGATTGCATCCGCATATCTTTTGATAGCAGAGAGATTGGAGAGAGCACGGTATCTGTGTTTATGCCAGAGAAAGTGTTTGAGAAGCTGAGGAAGGTCAAGACAGACAGGCTGCTTCCCAAATGGAGCACTATTCCTGATTTTGGTGGAGGGTCCAAAAGGTCAGTCGGCAGATTTAGTCTGATAGTCATAACTTATAATGTGAAGGGAGGAAGAATCATGTGTCAAGTTTTAATGTCAGATGCACAAGTACAGGACGGAGGGGAGGTGAGGATGTTAGAGATGCAGAAAATACTACATCTCTGCTTTGTTTAGTGTTGATAGAGGAGGAGGAGGAGGAAGAAGAAGAAGATGAAGGTGGAGAGGAGGAGGAGGAAGAAGAAGAGGAAGTATCACGCCCTGATCATAGAGAGCGCTTGGTTCTCTATGGTATTGTAGGTCAGGGCGTGACTAGGTGGGTGTTCTAGTTTTTTCTATTTCTATGTTGGTGTGCTTGGTATGGTTCCCAATTAGAGGCAGCTGATTATCGTTGTCTCTAATTGGGGCTCATATTTAAGCTCTCTATTGTTCCCACCTGGGTTGTGGGATATTGTTTGTGTTTAGTTGCCTGTGTGCACGTCATGAATTCACGTTTCGTTGTTTCTTTATTGTTTTGTTTGTTTCACGGAGATTAAAAATATGTGGAACTAAACTCACGCTGCACCTTGGTCCGCTCATTACGACGATCGTGATAGGAGAGGTGAAGGTGAAGAGGAGGAGGAGAAGAAGGTGAAGAGGAGGAGGAGGAAGAGGAAGGAGGAGGATAGACATCTTGTACTAACTAATGGTCATATTGTATGCCATTTGGAAGATGTCTCTTTTGCATGACAAGTAGACTTTTTCTCTTTGCCATGTTTGTGTTGACATGACATCATCATGACAGCAGGATCTCTTCCTCTAATGGACCAAGCAGACTGAAGAGCAACACTACAACAATCTTTTCAGGTTGTGTTTTGAATAGAGATGATGCAGGTTTTTGATGATGCAGGTTATTTTTTGATTAAATCCCGTGTTAGACCTTGAGACAACTTCCTGTGAAGTTCCTTTGTCTTGAGAAATGCTGCCTCATTGTGCCTGATTCTCTTTGTTCCCTTTTGTTTAGCTCTCAGAATAAAGGCACAGACCAGGGGCAAGTGTAGTGATTAATTCCAAGCAGGAGGGAGGGAGAGGGGGGGGTAGAGAGAAGGGCCAAGGCCTTGTCATCTTAGTCGGTCCCTGAGCCTCAAACCCTGCCCAACATGGAAGAGCAACTCATGGGTTCAGGTTCAGTCAGAGTTGGGGCATTGGAGCTTCGATGGGAGTCCAAAAGCTGCTCCTCCACACGTTATTCAAATATGCCACCCTTAAACACCCTCCAAGCCTGTATATATCATCTCGTGTTATAAGTATGTCTTTGTGCTCGGCGCCAGATGTTCAAAGAGCATATAGAAAAGCTTAGGGACGACAATACCCATTAGAATCATATTAGAGTGTGTCTAGTAGTGGCTCTGGGCCACAAACTGCAATTAAAAATATTTATTTTTGAGACTCCTCTGCGCAGTGGGAAGGAATCAAAACTCATTTGAAAAGAAGCCCAGTTTTCTGTTGGGTTGTTTGTGCCATTTAGGGAGCTAGTGCTCAGCCCTATAAAACCTATTTACAGAACTAAAGCACCAAGTGTGTCTGACTGTAAGGCTCATTTAGCGCTGCACAATAGCTGATGCCCACTTGGTGCTGGATGTTGTTGGGTGCTAGCGGACATCAGAGGGGCCCAGCACCGTAGACAAATGACTGTATTAAGAGAGAGGTGTAGATGGGCCTTGATTAGATTGCTCCATATGCTGAAATGATCAATGTTCAATTTGATGCTACCTGACCTGAGAAGTTCATCAATCCCCATGACCTTTACAAGGTTAATTCCTCTCCTGTTCTCTCTCCTCAACGTTTCACTCTGTTAAACAAAATGACTCATTCACTATCTTAAGCAAATGCCACACAGCGGAATGTAAACGGTATACATATGGTGTAATAACTGATAAACTAATAGGTGTGTAGAGTAGGTCTGTAGGGATGCCACAGGATAGGTGACAGGATAGGTAACAGGATAGCTAAAAGGATAGGTGACAGGATAGGTGACAGGATAGGTAACAGGATAGGTAACAGGATAGGTGACAGGATAGGTGACAGGATAGGTGACAGGATAGGTGACAGGATAGGTGACAGGATAGGTAACAGGATAGGTGACAGGATAGGTAACAGGATAGGTAACAGGATAGGTGACAGGATAGGTGACAGGATAGGTGACAGGATAGGTAACAGGATAGGTGACAGGATAGGTAACAGGATAGGTAACAGGATAGGTGACAGGATAGGTGACAGGATAGGTGACAGGATAGGTAACAGGATAGGTGACAGGATAGGTAACAGGATAGTTGACCGGATAGGTGACAGGATAGGTGACAGGATAGGTAACAGGATAGGTGACAGGATAGGTGACAGGATAGGTGACAGGATAGGTGACAGGATAGGTAACAGGATAGGTGACAGGATAGGTGACAGGATAGGTGACAGGATAGGTAACAGGATAGGTGACAGGATAGGTGACAGGATAGGTGACAGGATAGGTGACAGGATAGGTAACAGGATAGTTGACCGGATAGGTGACAGGATAGGTGACAGGATAGGTAACAGGATAGGTGACAGGATAGGTGACAGGATAGGTAACAGGATAGGTAACAGGATAGGTAACAGGATAGGTGACAGGATAGGTAACAGGATAGGTGACAGGATAGGTAACAGGATAGGTAACAGGATAGGTGACAGGATAGGTGACAGGATAGGTGACAGGATAGGTAACAGGATAGGTGACAGGATAGGTAACAGGATAGGTAACAGGATAGGTGACAGGATAGGTGACAGGATAGGTGACAGGATAGGTGACAGGATAGGTGACAGGATAGGTAACAGGATAGTTGACCGGATAGGTGACAGGATAGGTGACAGGATAGGTAACAGGATAGGTGACAGGATAGGTGACAGGATAGGTGACAGGATAGGTGACAGGATAGGTAACAGGATAGGTGACAGGATAGGTGACAGGATAGGTGACAGGATAGGTAACAGGATAGGTGACAGGATAGGTGACAGGATAGGTGACAGGATAGGTGACAGGATAGGTAACAGGATAGTTGACCGGATAGGTGACAGGATAGGTGACAGGATAGGTAACAGGATAGGTGACAGGATAGGTGACAGGATAGGTGACAGGATAGGTGACAGGATAGGTAACAGGATAGGTGACAGGATAGGTGACAGGATAGGTAACAGGATAGGTGACAGGATAGGTGACAGGATAGGTGACAGGATAGGTAACAGGATAGGTGACAGGATAGGTAACAGGATAGGTAACAGGATAGGTGACAGGATAGGTAACAGGATAGGTGACAGGATAGGTAACAGGATAGGTGACAGGATAGGTGACAGGATAGGTAACAGGATAGGTGACAGGATAGGTGACAGGATAGGTGACAGGATAGGTAACAGGATAGTTGACCGGATAGGTGACAGGATAGGTGACAGGATAGGTGACAGGATAGGTAACAGGATAGGTGACAGGATAGGTAACAGGATAGGTGACAGGATAGGTGACAGGATAGGTGACAGGATAGGTGACAGGATAGGTGACAGGATAGGTGACAGGATAGGTGACAGGATAGGTGACAGGATAGGTGACAGGATAGGTAACAGGATAGTTGACAGGATAGGTGACAGGATAGGTGACAGGATAGGTAACAGGATAGGTAACAGGATAGGTGACAGGATAGGTGACAGGATAGGTGACAGGATAGGTGACAGGATAGGTAACAGGATAGGTGACAGGATAGGTAACAGGATAGGTAACAGGATAGGTGACAGGATAGGTGACAGGATAGGTGACAGGATAGGTAACAGGATAGGTGACAGGATAGGTGACAGGATAGGTGACAGGATAGGTGACAGGATAGGTAACAGGATAGTTGACCGGATAGGTGACAGGATAGGTGACAGGATAGCTAAAAGGATAGGTGACAGGATAGCTAAAAGGATAGGTGACAGGATAGTTGACAGGATAGCTAAAAGGATAGGTGACAGGATAGGTGACAGGATAGGTGACAGGATAGTTGACAGGATATGTGACAGGATAGGTGACAGGATAGCTAAAAGGATAGGTGACAGGATAGCTAAAGGATAGGTGACAGGATAGGTGACAGGATAGGTGACAGGATAGTTGACAGGATAGGTGACAGGATAGGTGACAGGATAGGTGACAGGATAG
This sequence comes from Oncorhynchus masou masou, assembly GCF_036934945.1. Lineage (NCBI taxonomy): Eukaryota > Metazoa > Chordata > Actinopteri > Salmoniformes > Salmonidae > Oncorhynchus > Oncorhynchus masou. Next base: position 82,102,907 of record NC_088217.1, on the reverse strand, counting down.
TTGACAGGATAGGTGACAGGATAGGTGACAGGATAGTTGACAGGATAGGTGACAGGATAGCTAAAAGGATAGGTGACAGGATAGGTGACAGGATAGGTAACAGGATAGGTGACAGGATAGCTAAAAGGATAGGTGACAGGATAGGTGACAGGATAGGTGACTGGATAGGTGACAGGATAGGTGACAGGATAGTTGACAGGATAGGTAACAGGATAGGTGACAGGATAGCTAAAAGGATAGGTGACAGGATAGGTGACAGGATAGGTGACAGGATAGCTAAAAGGATAGGTGACAGGATAGGTGACAGGATAGGTGACAGGATAGTTGACAGGATATGTGACAGGATAGGTGACAGGATAGCTAAAAGGATAGGTGACAGGATAGCTAAAAGGATAGGTGACAGGATAGGTGACAGGATAGTTGACAGGATAGGTGACAGGATAGGTGACAGGATAGTTGACAGGATAGGTGACAGGATAGGTGACAGGATAGGTGACAGGATAGTTGACAGGATAGGTGACAGGATAGCTAAAAGGATAGGTGACAGGATAGGTGACAGGATAGGTGACAGGATAGGTGACAGGATAGGTGACAGGATAGGTAACAGGATAGGTAACAGGATAGGTGACAGGATAGGTGACAGGATAGGTGACAGGATAGGTGACAGGATAGCTAACAGGATAGGTGACAGGATAGGTAACAGGATAGGTGACAGTATAGCTAAAAGGATAGGTAACAGGATAGGTGACAGGATAGGTGACAGGATAGGTGACAGGATAGGTGACAGGATAGCTAAAAGGATAGGTGACAGGATAGGTGACAGGATAGGTGACAGGATAGGTAACAGGATAGGTAACAGGATAGGTGACAGGATAGGTGACAGGATAGTTGACAGGATAGGTGACAGGATAGTTGACAGGATAGGTGACAGGATAGGTGACAGGATAGGTGACAGGATAGGTGACAGGATAGGTGACAGGATAGCTGACAGGATAGGTGACAGGATAGGTGACAGGATAGGTGACAGGATAGGTAACAGGATAGGTGACAGGATAGCTAAAAGGATAGGTGACAGGATAGGTGACAGGATAGGTAACAGGATAGGTGACAGGATAGGTGACAGGATAGTTGACAGGATAGGTAACAGGATAGGTGACAGGATAGCTAAAAGGATAGGTGACAGGATAGGTGACAGGATAGGTGACAGGATAGCTAAAAGGATAGGTGACAGGATAGTTGACAGGACAGGTGACAGGATAGGTGACAGGATAGGTGACAGGGTAGGTGACAGGATAGGTGACAGGATAGTTGACAGGATAGGTGACAGGATAGGTGACAGGATAGGTGACAGGATAGGTGACAGGATAGTTGACATGATAGGTGACAGGATAGCTAAAAGGATAGGTGACAGGATAGGTGACAGGATAGGTAACAGGATAGGTGACAGAATAGGTGACAGGATAGCTAAAAGGATAGGTGACAGGATAGGTGACAGGATAGGTGACAGGATAGCTAAAAGGATAGGTGACAAGATAGTTGACAGGATAGGTGACAGGATAGGTGACAGGATAGGTGACAGGGTAGGTGACAGGATAGTTGACAGGATAGGTGACAGGATAGGTGACAGGATAGGTGACAGGATAGTTGACAGGATAGGTGACAGGATAGTTGACAGGATAGGTAACAGGATAGGTGACAGGATAGCTAAAAGGATAGGTGACAGGATAGGTGACAGGATAGGTGACAGGATAGCTAAAAGGATAGGTGACAGGATAGTTGACAGGATAGGTGACAGGATAGGTGACAGGATAGGTGACAGGGTAGGTGACAGGATAGGTGACAGGATAGTTGACAGGATAGGTGACAGGATAGGTGACAGGATAGGTGACAGGATAGTTGACAGGATAGGTGACAGGATAGTTGACAGGATAGGTAACAGGATAGGTGACAGGATAGCTAAAGGATAGGTGACAGGATAGGTGACAGGATAGGTGACAGGATAGCTAAAAGGATAGGTGACAGGATAGTTGACAGGATAGGTGACAGGATAGGTGACAGGATAGGTGACAGGGTAGGTGACAGGATAGGTGACAGGATAGTTGACAGGATAGTTGACAGGATAGGTGACAGGATAGGTGACAGGATAGGTGACAGGATAGGTGACAGGATAGGTGACAGGATAGGTGACAGGATAGGTGACAGGATAGGTGACAGGATAGGTGACAGGATAGGTGACAGGATAGTTGACAGGATAGGTAACAGGATAGGTAACAGGATAGGTGACAGGATAGGTAACAGGATAGGTAACAGGATAGCTAAAAGGATAGGTGACAGGATAGGTGACAGGATAGGTGACAGGATAGGTAACAGGATAGGTGACAGGATAGCTAAAAGGATAGGTGACAGGATAGGTGACAGGATAGGTGACAGGATAGGTGACAGGATAGCTAAAAGGATAGGTGACAGGATAGGTGACAGGATAGGTGACAGGATAGATGACAGGATAGGTGACAGGATAGGTGACAGGATAGGTGACAGGATAGATGACAGGATAGGTGACAGGATAGGTGACAGGATAGGTGACAGGATAGGTGACAGGATAGCTAAAAGGATAGGTGACAGGATAGGTGACAGGATAGGTGACAGGATAGGTAACAGGATAGGTGACAGGATAGCTAAAAGGATAGGTGACAGGATAGGTGACAGGATAGCTAAAAGGATAGGTGACAGGATAGGTGACAGGATAGGTGACAGGATAGGTAACAGGATAGGTGACAGGATAGGTAACAGGATAGGTGACAGGATAGGTGACAGGATAGGTGACAGGATAGGTGACAGGATAGGTGACAGGATAGTTGACAGGATAGGTGACAGGATAGGTGACAGGATAGGTGACAGGATAGGTGACAGGATAGGTGACAGGATAGGTGACAGGATAGGTGACAGGATAGCTAAAAGGATAGGTGACAGGATAGGTGACAGGATAGGTGACAGGATAGGTGACAGGATAGTTGCGAGGACCGGTGCAGTTTGACAGTGTCACATGTTCCAATGAAGAGGTTCTGACAGACCGACAGACATTTGGAGTGGAGCCAGGGTATCATGATCCTGTTGTGTCCTCCTCATAGCATGCTGCTGTACCTTAACTCAGGGTGTCCCAAACTCGGTGACAATGTAGTACTGGGTGTTACTATACTGTACATAAGACAGTAACAATGTAGTACTGTGTGTTACCATACTGTACATAAGACAGTAACAATGTAGTACTGTGGGTTACCATACTGTACATAAGACAGTAACAATGTAGGACTACATACATAAGACAGTAACAGTGTAGGACTTCATACATAAGACAGTAACAGTGTAGGACTTCATACATAAGACAGTAACAGTGTAGAACTACATACATAAGACAGTAACAGTGTAGGACTACATACATAAGACAGTAACAGTGTAGGACTTCATACATAAGACAGTAACAGTGTAGGACTTCATACATAAGACAGTAACAGTGTAGGACTTCATACATAAGACAGTAACAGTGTAGGACTACATACATAAGACAGTAACAGTGTAGGACTACATACATAAGACAGTAACAGTGTAGGACTTCATACATAAGACAGTAACAGTGTAGGACTTCATACATAAGACAGTAAAAGTGTAGGACTACATACATAAGACAGTAACAGTGTAGGACTTCATACATAAGACAGTAACAGTGTAGGACTACATACATAAGACAGTAACAGTGTAGGACTACATACATAAGACAGTAACAGTGTAGGACTACATACATAAGACAGTAACAGTGTAGGACTACATACATAAGACAGTAACAATGTAGGACTACATACATAAGACAGTAACAATGTAGGACTACATACATAAGACAGTAACAGTGTAGGACTTCATACATAAGACAGTAACAGTGTAGGACTTCATACATAAGACAGTAACAGTGTAGGACTACATACATAAGACAGTAACAGTGTAGGACTTCATACGTAAGACAGTAACAGTGTAGGACTTCATACATAAGACAGTAACAGTGTAGGACTACATACATAAGACAGTAACAGTGTAGGACTACATACATAAGACAGTAACAGTGTAGGACTACATACATAAGACAGTAACAGTGTAGGACTTCATACATAAGACAGTAACAGTGTAGGACTACATACATAAGACAGTAACAATGTAGGACTACATACATAAGACAGTAACAGTGTAGGACTTCATACATAAGACAGTAACAGTGTAGGACTACATACATAAGACAGTAACAGTGTAGGACTACATACATAAGACAGTAACAGTGTAGGACTTCATACATAAGACAGTAACAGTGTAGGACTACATACATAAGACAGTAACAATGTAGGACTACATACATAAGACAGTAACAGTGTAGGACTACATACATAAGACAGTAACAGTGTAGGACTACATACATAAGACAGTAACAGTGTAGGACTTCATACATAAGACAGTAACAGTGTAGGACTACATACATAAGACAGTAACAATGTAGGACTACATACATAAGACAGTAACAGTGTAGGACTACATACATAAGACACAGTAACAGTGTAGGACTACATACATAAGACAGTAACAGTGTAGGACTTCATACATAAGACAGTAACAGTGTAGGACTACATACATAAGACAGTAACAATGTAGGACTACATACATAAGACAGTAACAGTGTAGGACTACATACATAAGACAGTAACAGTGTAGGACTACATACATAAGACAGTAACAGTGTAGGACTTCATACATAAGACAGTAACAGTGTAGGACTTCATACATAAGACAGTATTCGACACTTAGTTTCCTGTAGTACATGGTGGTGGAGAGTTACTACATTTACAATGACCTGTCTTGGAAAACAATTGTCCTCTATGTCACTGTATCACGGTTAGAATGACAATTTCCCCTCAATAATGTTGTTAATGGTTTCATGTGAATGTAGCCACGCTCAGTCGTGGTCCTTCCATGTCCCTGTGTGTGTGTGTGTGTGTGTGTGTGTGTGTGTGTGTGTGTGTGTGTGTGTGTGTGTGTGTGTGTGTGTGTGTGTCCAACGGGTGGCTCAGGCTACACCCGAGTGTTGTTCTATCAGCTCAGATCAGACTTACACCTCCAGGGAGAGAGGGACGACGGACAGGAGGGAGGGAGGGAGGGAGGGACTGATCTGAGCTGATAGAACAACATTCGGGTATAGCCAGAGCCTCCCGTCAGACGAACACACACACACACACACACACACACACACACACACACACACACACACACACACACACAGTCATCTAAACTGATGGAGGAGGAAGTCTTCATTGATCTGGTATTTTCTATTCTGTTCACAACTGCTCCCGGGTCTCTGCTTCCTTCTCTGTCATATTCATCTCTTAGAGCCTGAGGAATACTACCGGGGCATTCTGCAGAAGTTGGCTTTGGAAAATTAGGGCCATACATGTTTGATGTTGTGAGGCTTTTGAAAAGGATAGGTTTGAAAGAGATATGCTGCAGTTTAGAATTCACCCCACACTTTTCACAATAATAAAAAGACCAGGAGATAAAATACCCTCCAAATACCAGTGGATCTGATCAATCGTCACGATTAGCTCTGAGAATTTGGCTCATGTTTGCCTTATATTGAGCCTTATGGGACCATGACCTCAATCCCAGTATCCATTTCTACATCCCCCAAACCCTCCATCAAATCCCATGTATTGGCTGAGCCTGCTCTGTTCCCCCTTTGGCTTGCACCCTCTCCTGTTGAGTCCATTTTTGTGTCCCAAATGGCACTCTTCCCTATTTTCTGCACTACTTTTAATGACCAGGGCCTGGTTTCCCGATAGCGATGGAATTGAGGCTTACGAGTGTTTTAACGATGCATTGTTCCTACAACAGCAGAAGATATAACAGGCGTTTCCCAAAATACCACACAGAGAGAACGTTCGCGAAGTGAGTCATTGAGACGTGCCAATAATGATGTATGTATTATTATGAAGCAAAGCCAATGTTGCTCTCGGATCAACTTTCTCCACTCAAATCTTACCTTAACATTAGAATTGTTCCACAATACTGATGACGGATTAGCTCCTAGAGAGATATTACCACCTAAGCTTATTCTAATGCTTATAAGCATTACCCTATAAAAATGCACAAAATCAAGATTTGGCAGATCATTGCGCACGTTGTTACACATCATGGAATATATATTTTTTTAAATGTATTTATTTATTTAACCTTCATTTAACTAGGCAAGTCAGTTAAGAACAACCTCTTATTTACAATGACGGCCTTCACCGGCCAAACCCAGACGATGCTGGGTCAATTGTGCGCCGCCCTATGGGACTCCCAATCACGGCCTGGTTGTAATACAGCCTGGTTATTGAGGGGAAAATTAGACAGTAGCCTACAATTAGCAAAATAGAACACAATTGAATTGACTTGAAATAGATTTGAATATGACTGAAATATATAGGCAAGTAGCCTACGCTGTAGCCCTATATCTTTTCATGTGGTCATCAGTTTTCATTTGAAGCATCTATTTATCCTCGGTTTGTAACAAATGCGAAGACATTGGCAACTTTGTATTTGTACTCAATTTTGTTCTGAAGTTATCGGCCATCACAAAGAGACAGATAAACATCTTGATTTTGTGTTTAGCCGAGATCATTTGTGTATAAAGAGCAAAAAAGCATCTAACGACGCACTTAGGCGTTCTACGAGTGGTCTGAGGCAGTCGGTAAATAGTCATTTTCAAGTGCAACTTTAGTAACAATGGTTTTGGCAAACAGGTCAGAGACTTAACGATGCTCCTGCGAAAGTTCTATTGATGAACTTAGTGTTAAGATACTTTTGGGAAACCAGGCCCAGGGCCCGTAGGGAGTCACATAGGGCTCTGGTAAAAAAGAAGTGCACTACATAGGCAATAGGGTGCAATTTGGGACGCAGATCACTGTTCATCTTTTTATTCAAGCCTTTCTCTGCCTTAAACATGCTTCAGGTGGGATATTTGCAGCGAGAAGGGAAAACAATGGAAGCAGTCAGACAGTCAGAATAATGGATTCTGCTTCCTATCCACCTTCACTTTTCATGTGGAGAAGGATTCTGCCACAGCCCAGGCATGACATTGATACATTTAAAAATATGAAATCTCTCATTTCTAAGGGAGATGACAAAACCAATTCCAATCTGAGGCTTTTGAATCAGCATTTTCCTTTGAAACGCAAACAGTGCCTTCAGAAAGTATTCACGTCCCTTTACGTTCTCCACATTTATTTGTGTTACAGCCTGAATTTTAAATGGATTAAATTGTTAGTTTATTTTTCATTCTCACACAATACCCCAATATGTCAAAATGGAAATGTGTTTTAGAAAATTTTACACATGTATTAAAAATGAAATGCTGAAATGTCTCTAATTAATAAGTATTCACCCCCTTTGTTATGGCAAGCCTAAATAAGTTAGGGGAGTAAAAATGTGCTTAACAAGTCACATAATAAATTGCATGGATATACTGTGCAATAATAGTGTTTAACATGATTTTTGAATGAGGCATACAATTATCTGTAAGGTCCCTCAGCCGAGCTGTGAATTTGAAACACATATTGAACTCCAAAGACCAGGGAGATTTTCCAGTGCCTCACAAAGAAGGTAGATGTGTAAAAAAGGAAAAAAAGCAGACATGAAGTTATTAATTACACTTTGGGTGGTGTATCAATACACCAAGTCACTTCAAAGATACAGGCGTCCTTCCTAACTCAGTTGCCGGATGTGAAAGGAGAGAACTGAGGATGGATTAACGATATTGTAGTTACTCCACAATACTAACCTAATCGACAGAGTGAAAATATTCTGTTACAGAATGACAAATATTCCAAAACTTGCATCCTGTACTAAAGTAAAACTGCAAAAAATGTGTCAAAGAAATTATCTAAATGTCCTGAATATAAAGCGTTATGTTTGGGTTCAAATCCAACACAACACATCTCTGAGTACCACACATATTGTCAAGCATGGTGGTGGCTGCATCATGTTATGGGTATGCTTGTCATCAGCAAGGACTAGGGGGTGTTTTATGATAAAAATAAATTGAATAAAAATAAGCACGGGCAAAATCCAAGACGGAAATATGGTTCAGTCTGCTTTCCACCAGACAACGGGAGACAAATTACATTTCAGCAGGACAATAACCTAAAACATAAGGCCAAATATACACTGGCGTTGCTTACCAAGACAACATTGAACATTTCTGAGTGGCCTAATTACAGCTTTGACTTAAATTAGCTTGAAAATCTATGGCAAGACTTGAAAAGGGCTGTCTAACAATGATCAATTTTAACCAAGAGCTTGAAGAATTAAAAAAATAAATAATGTGCAAATATTGTACAATCTAGGTGTGCAATGCTCTTCCAGACTTACCCAGGAAGACTCCCAGCTGTAATGGCTGCCAAAGGTGATTCTAACTTGTATTGACTCAGGGGATTGAATACTTATCTAATCAAGATATATTCGTTTCATTGTTTCTTCCACTGACGTTACAGAGTATTTTGTGTAGATGGTTGGTAAAAAAAATAATAATTTGAATCCCACTTTGTAACACAACTAAATGTGAAAAGGAAAGGGGTGTGAATAATTTCTGTAGGCACTGCAGTGTTTTAATGGGGTTTATGATTTGTATCTGTTTTATAGAGAAGGTATTTTAGTTTGATCCTCTAATCCCAACAGTGATTTGTGGAATGATTTATCCAGGGACAAGTACTAATTTATCCCATCCAAACCAATAGGTGTACTTCTCTGCATACTGTACTTATGAGATATGTTAGTAAGGGGTGCTGTCAGTCAATCCCTCTCAATGTCTGAAGAATAATGTCTCATCCTTGTGTTCTCTCACCTATTTGCAGCTCAAGCGTTTATTTATTCATTTGATTTATTAAAGAGGACCACAACGGAAATATGTTTTCTAACTTTTTTTGTGCCATACTCAATGATTTTAAATGCATTATCCACATGCGTGTCTGCATTGCGTAAATACATCTAAATGCTTCAATGCACATAAACTGACTGCATCCTATCCCTGCAGTGCTTGGCGTTTTCATAAACATTTTAAAAACACCCCATGGGGTACGGCCATAGTGAAGTCTAGAATACTGTTTACAGCTTAAAAAAAAAGATTTTGTAGTGGGGCCAGGGTATCATGCAGAAAAATAAGGGTTTAAGGGTTTCTTTAACCTCCCATATCTATTAAAGTGTGCGTAAATAGCGTTTCTTCTCTTCTCAATGGAATATAAACAACTATATATTGACATTTGGTTTGCTGTATCATATTAAGTGACTGTTCAGGTGATTTGAAAGCTTACCCCGTACCAAAGGGCCTGATGTGTTGAATATTTCATTCTGTGTAGTTAAGCAGCAAAATGTGCCTCAGAGGCTCTTTTTGGACAGTTTGTGGGTAAATTGGTTTGGAACAGACCCCTGGTGCAGCTAGGGCTTTCTCCGCTCTCTCCGCTCCAGCTCTTCGTTGATAACTGCTTAGATTAAATGGCCGGTCTTGGCTGAAATTCATGGCTTTGCAGTTTAGAGCTGTATGTACCTTTAACACACGGCCTTTAACACCCGGCCTTTAACACCCTGATTGTGACTGTGACAGGACCTACAGCATAACCTGCTGACTGTGACAGGACCTACAGCATAACCTGCTGACTGTGACAGGACCTACAGCATAACCTGCTGACTGTGACTGTGACAGGACCTACAGCATAATCTGCTGACTGTGACTGTGACAGGACCTACAGCATAATCTGCTGACTGTGACAGGACCTACAGCATAACCTGCTGACTGTGACTGTGACAGGACCTACAGCATAATCTGCTGACTGTGACAGGACCTACAGCATAACTTGCTGACTGTGACAGGACCTACAGCATAACCTGCTGACTGTGACAGGACCTACAGCATAACCTGCTGACTGTGACAGGACCTACAGCATAACTTGCTGACTGTGACAGGACCTACAGCATAATCTGCTGACTGTGACAGGACCTACAGCATAACTTGCTGACTGTGACAGGACCTACAGCATAACCTGCTGACTGTGGCAGGACCTACAGTATAATCTGCTGACTGTGACAGGACCTACAGTATAGCGTGCTGGCCGTCTTTCTTGGCTCATTCAGAGCAGTGCCATTTCAACCCCTCCACGTTTACTTAACCCTCCGAATTAGCATAGAAATGATCATAACCCCCATCGTGATGAAACAGAATAATGTTGCAGCAATGGTGGCTGTAATATATACATGATAGATGGATACTTGACTTCATAATGGATTACTGTCATTGAATTATCTCTGTCACGGCTTTTGTTGTGGGTAGGAGGAGCGGACCAAAATGCAGCGTAGTTGTGATTCATTTTATTTAATAAGGAAACTATACACGATCAAACTAACAAAATAACAAACGTACGAAAAACGAAAACAGCCCTATCTGGTGCAAAACACAGAGACAGGAACAATCACCCACAAACACACAGTGAAACCCAGGCTACCTAAATTTGGTTCCCAATCATAGACAATGGCTAACACCTGCCCCTGATTGAGAACCATATCAGGCCAAACACAGAAATAGACAAACAAGACATCCAACATAAAATGCCCACTCAGATCACACCCTGACCAACCAAAACATAGAAACATACAAAGTAAACTATGGCCAGGGCGTGACTCTCCCCCCTGTCTGTCTTGCACACTAAATCTCTGTAACATCACTCCTACTGAGCCCAACCACTATCTCTGTGTTACTTTACAAGTGACTTGGGCAGAACAAACTTCACATTTTACACAATCATTCTGCATTAAGGACCCTACCCATAGAGAAATAGAAATATCTGGTGTACTGGATCTATCAGGTATAGACAGGTCAAAGCAGGCAGAGGTCAGTAAACCAGAGGTTGGGCAATGGTACCGTGCGGCAGGCAGGGTCAGGGTAAGGCAGAGGTCGGTAATCCAGAGGGGTGCAAAGGTACAGGTCAGAGGGCAGGCAGGGTCAGAACAGGCAAGGAACCTAACCAGGAGGGCGAAAAAAGAGAGACTGGAAAAAGCAGGAGCTGAGACAAAACGCTGGTTGACTTGAACAAACAAGACGAACTGGCAACAGACAAACAGAGAACACAGGTATAAATACACAGGGGATAATGGGGAAGATGTGCGACACCTGGAGGGGGGTGGAGACAATCACAAAGACAGGTGAAACAGATCAGGGTGTGACAGGATCGCTTCCTGAAATAGGATAAATAGCTTCCTACAGCCATTTTGTAATGAGTTCTGATGATGATGGTGTGTGTTCCTCGCCTTTAAAAATAACATTTTACCACTCCCCGAGGGTGTGGGGTGTGATTGGCTGATCAGAATGGAATGGAGTTCCCCTCCACCATCTATGCCTATTCAGCCATTCAGTTCTGTGATGAAATGTTGGGACATCCTGTATGTTAGTGCTAGCCTCGACCCCGTTCCGTACCACACCAGCTATGCTGTGCATCCATTCACACACAAAGGGCTCAGTCATGCTGTCGGGGAGGGAGAATGTGGTCATCCAAGCAACAGTCATGAACACAGCAGGCAGCTAATGTTAGGCTTGAACAAAATGAGAAGGACCCGCTAGTACTGCATGGTGAATATAGCTTGTATGACCACTATCTCCCTGAGGGATTTACCCCAGACATTTGTGTCTGAATAGATGCCCAGTGGAAGGGAGCTCAAGAGCAATGTCAATCAAACCAACATGGGAGCAGCTACAGTAAGTCTATATGTAGCTACTGGACACAGTGGATAATACAGTAGCCTATAGGACATGAATAATGGGTGTAGAGGGTGTTATATTAGCACATCTCATCACTATTAGCATTAGCCTACCACACTTTCATGATGCATCGCTTTGTTTACACTGATGCTACTGTCTGTTTATTATCTATACATATTCACTTTACCCCTACCTACATGTACACTGCTGTTACTGTTTATTATCTATACCTAGTCACTTTACCTACATGTACACTGATGCTACTGTCTGTTTATTATCTATACATAGTCACTTTACCCCTACCTACATGTACACTGCTGTTACTGTTTATTAGCTATACATAGTCGCTTTACCTACATGTACACTGATGCTACTGTCTGTTTATTATCTATACATAGTCACTTTACCCCTACCTACATGTACACTGCTGTTACTGTTTATTATCTATACATAGTCACTTTACCCCTACCTACATGTACACTGATGCTATTGTCTGTTTATTATCTATACATAGTCACTTTACCCCTACCTACATGTACACTGCTGTTACTGTTTATTATCTATACATAGTCACTTTACCCCTACCTACATGTACACTGATGCTATTGTCTGTTTATTATCTATACATAGTCACTTTACCCCTACCTACATGTACACTGCTGTTACTGTTTATTATCTATACATAGTCACTTTACCCCTACCTACATGTACACTGATGCTATTGTCTGTTTATTATCTATACATAGTCACTTTACCCCTACCTACATGTACACTGATGCTATTGTCTGTTTATTATCTATACATAGTCACTTTACCCCTACCTACATGTACACTGATGCTACTGTCTGTTTATTATCTATACATAGTCACTTTACCCCTACCTACATGTACACTGCTGTTACTGTTTATTATCTATACATAGTCACTTTACCCCTACCTACATGTACACTGCTGTTACTGTTTATTATCTATACATAGTCACTTTACCCCTACCTACATGTACACTGCTGTTACTGTTTATTATCTATACATAGTCACTTTACCCCTACCTACATGTACACTGCTGTTACTGTTTATTATCTATACATAGTCACTTTACCCCTACCTACATGTACACTGCTGTTACTGTTTATTATCTATACATAGTCACTTTACCCCTACCTACATGTACACTGCTGTTACTGTTTATTATCTATACATAGTCACTTTACCCCTACCTACATGTACACTGATGCTACTGTTTATTATCTATACATAGTCACTTTACCCCTACCTACATGTACACTGCTGTTACTGTTTATTATCTATACATAGTCACTTTACCTACATGTACACTGCTGTTACTGTTTATTATCTATACATAGTCACTTTACCCCTACCTACATGTACACTGATGCTACTGTCTGTTTATTATCTATACATAGTCACTTTACCCCTACCTACATGTACACTGATGCTACTGTCTGTTTATTATCTATACATAGTCACTTTACCCCTACCTACATGTACACTGCTGTTACTGTTTATTATCTATACATAATCACTTTACCTACATGTACACTGATGTTACTGTTTATTATCTATACATAATCACTTTACCTACATGTACACTGATGTTACTGTTTATTATCTATACATAGTCACATATAGGTAGGGGTAAAGTGACTATGTATAGATAATAAACAGTAACATCAGTGGACTTTATCTACATGTACACTGCTGTTACTGCCTGTTTGCTATCTATACATAGTCACTTTACCTACATGTACATATTACCTTAATCACCTGGACCACCGTGCATCCCCGCACATTGACTCGGTACCGGTACCTCCTGTATGTAATGTAGCCTTGTTATTGTTATTTTACTTTAGTTTATTTAGTAAATATTATATATTATATTTTCCTAACTCTTATTTTCTTCAAACTGCATTGTTGGTTGACTGCTTGTAAGTAAGCATTTAACGGTAAGGCCTACCTGTTGTATTCGGTGCATGTGACAAATACAATTGAATTTGTTTTGGTTCGATTTGATTTATTCATTTACCAACTGTCAATCCTGAAAATGTCACAAACACTCCTAATGCTAATCATTTCTCTACACCACTTTATTACTATGCCTGAGCCATTAAATAACTCATTCAAATACCCACTGATACCCCAGCCCATAAAGACATTTAGTGGCTCTGCAGCCTGGCTGCGTCCCTGTTGCCTGTGCTGATAAAGAGGCCCTGTATCTACACACTCATCCTGTTGACTGGAGTCCCAGGGTGCTTTCCAAGTCGCACCCTATTCCCTAGTGCACTACTTTTGACCAGAGCCCTATGGGCACTAAATAGGGAATAGGGTCCCATTTGGGACGCTACACAATAACAAGACTGTCCCTCTGTACATTTAACAGTCTTGGAACTTACCTTTTAGCAGTTTCAAGTTCAGAGTTTCAAGTTGTATTCATCACATGTACAGTTAAAATGCTTAACTTGTGAGCTCTACCCAACAATAAATACAAAAAAAGTAAAGATGCCAAAAGAATCACAAAATAGCAAAGTTGCGTCGGAGCTCGCATGCCGACAGCCATACGGTACGGGAGCATCTTATTAGCGCTGTATATTCCACAGGATACATTTCTGCAGCTTGTCAGCATCAACAATAGATGTGCTCACCCTGCAAAAGAACGAAGGAAGGAGAGAAAGAAATGGAGGGAGAGGAGAAAAATGGGGGGTAAAAGAGAAGTGTGTGTCTGTGGGCAGCGAGAAACAGACTGGCCTGACAATTACACTGTTTTTGGAGCTGCCTGGCCTCCAAGCCTGCTTTCATCTATTCATGTTTTATTGATGACGATGGGTGTGTGTGTGGGGGGGGGGGCAGTGCACTGTCAGTGTCTCTCTGGTTTTATTTGATTTGTTCACCCACCCAGTAGAGCAGAGGGAGACGTATTCTGTTGCCTCGTGGAGCTGTGGCCCCGGCTGGCCCTGTTTGGCCCCCTGTTGAGCCTCGTGTGCATCTTTGGCGTCTGTCTTGGCCCAGACCCCAGAGGCTACATGGAAGGGGGCGCCGATGTTTGATGTGGACTGTCACGGTGGACCGCTGAGTCGACACCGGAGCCGACCGGCGCTCTGCCACATAATGAACCGCCGGTTGTGAATAAACAATGTATGAGTCTCAAATGGCACCCTTTCCCTTTATAGTGCACTACTTTTGACCATGGCCCATAGGACTCTGGTCAAAAGTAATGCATTATATAGGGAATAGCGTGCCATTTTGGACACAGACCATGTTAACCGGGAAGAGGAGAAACAGGGGGTGACTCCCTCTCGGCACACAGATTAACCTTCAGGATAGGAAGGACCCCAGTGTCTCTGTGCCTCTCACTTCTTAAATAACACTCAGCTCCACACAGGCAGACAGACAGACTAGCAGGAGGAAAGCCCCCGATGCGTTGGCCCAGCCCGTGATAGATGCATTATGGGTAGGGAAGGTACTCCGTCAATCCTACTGGAGCAGCGTGGCTTTGGAGTAACGCAGTGACGGCGTACCGAGAGCAGCGGCCAAGGGTACGGAGAAGGAGTCACCTTGCAAAGTACTGTACCTGTGGCACTTATCCTGTCCACAGTGCTAGTGACAACAACGCCACATGAGCACAGGATGGGCCTCTAATACGGGATTTGTGGCCCTGCGTGACACGTTGTAATCCACTGTTACTGCAGGCAGCTCTTTATCCCACCTTGGTGGTGTGGTGTGGATGAACAGTTGGCAGATCGGACGGTCTCATTCACCCCCTGTCCATCACATAGGCCCATCTCACTAACCCCCTGTCCACTCACAGCCCGATAACTGATGATCTCACGAACCCCCTGACCACTCACAGCCCAATCACTGATGATCTCACTAAACCCCTATCCACTCACTGATCAAATCAAATCAAATCAAATTTATTTATATAGCCCTTCGTACATCAGCTGATATCTCAAAGTGCTGTACAGAAACCCAGCCTAAAACCCCAAACAGCAAGCAATGCAGGTGTAGAAGCACGGTGGCTAGGAAAAACTCCCTAGAAAAGCCAAA
Source organism: Oncorhynchus masou masou (assembly GCF_036934945.1). NCBI lineage: Eukaryota > Metazoa > Chordata > Actinopteri > Salmoniformes > Salmonidae > Oncorhynchus > Oncorhynchus masou. The sequence goes on along the minus strand of NC_088217.1, from coordinate 82,087,030 downwards.
ACCTAGGAAGAAACCTAGAGAGGAACCAGGCTATGTGGGGTGGCCAGTCCTCTTCTGGCTGTGCCGGGTAGAGATTATAACAGAACATGGCCAAGATGTTCAAATGTTCATAAATGACCAGCATGGTCGAATAATAATAAGGCAGAACAGTTGAAACTGGAGCAGCAGCACGGCCAGGTGGACTGGGGACAGCAAGGAGTCATCATGTCAAGTAGTCCTGGGGCATGGTCCTAGGGCCGCGGTTCAGTTGAAACTGGAGCAGCAGCACGGCCAGGTGGACTGGGGACAGCAAGGAGTCATCATGTCAGGTAGTCCTGGGGCATGGTCCTAGGGCTCAGGTCCTCCGAGAGAGAGAAGGAGAGAATTAGAGAACGCACACTTAGATTCACACAGGACACCGAATTGGACAGGAGAAGTACTCCAGATATAACAAACTGACCCCAGCCCCCCGACACATAAACTACTGCAGCATAAATACTGAAGGCTGAGACAGGAGGGGTCAGGAGACACTGTGGCCCCACCCGAGGACACCCCCGGACAGGGCCAAACAGGAAGGATATAACCCCACCCACTATGCCAAAGCACAGCCCCCACACCACTGGAGGGATATCTTCAACCACCAACTTACCATCCTGAGACAAAGCTGAGTATAGCCCGCAAAGATCTCCGCCACGGCACAACCCAAGGGGGGGGGGGGCGCCAACCCAGACAGGATGACCACATCAGTGAATCAACCCACTCAGGTGACGCACCCCCTCAGGGACGGCATGAGAGAGCCCCAGCAAGCCAGTGACTCAGCCCCTGTAATAGGGTTAGAGGCAGAGAATCCCAGTGGAAAGAGGGGAACCGGCCAGGCAGAGACAGCAAGGGTGGTTCGTTGCTCCAGAGCCTTTCCGTTCACCTTCCCACTCCTGGGCCAGACTACACTCAATCATATGACCCACTGAAGAGATGAGTCTTCAGTAAAGACTTAAAGGTTGAGACCGAGTTTGCGTCTCTGACATGGGTAGGCAGACCGTTCCATAAAAATGGAGCTCTATAGGAGAAAGCCCTGCCTCCAGCTGTTTGCTTAGAAATTCTAGGGACAATTAGGAGGCCTGCGTCTTGTGACCGTAGCGTACGTGTAGGTATGTACGGCAGGACCAAATCAGAGAGATAGGTAGGAGCAAGCCCATGCAATGCTTTGTAGGTTAGCAGTAAAACCTTGAAATCAGCCCTTGCTTTGACAGGAAGCCAGTGTAGGGAGGCTAGCACTGGAGTAATATGATCAAATTTTTTGGTTCTAGTCAGGATTCTAGCAGCCGTATTTAGCACTAACTGAAGTTTATTTAGTGCTTTATCCGGGTAGCAAAGTAGAGCATTGCAGTAGTCTAACCTAGAAGTGACAAAAGCATGGATTAATTTTTCTGCATCATTTTTGGACAGAAAGTTTCTGATTTTTGCAATGTTACGTAGATGGAAAAAAGCTGTCCTTGAAATGGTCTTGATATGTTCTTCAAAAGAGAGATCAGGGTCCAGAGTAACGCCGAGGTCCTTCACAGTTTTATTTGAGATGACTCTACAACCATTAAGATTAATTGTCAGATTCAACAGAAGATCTCTTTGTTTCTTGGGACCTAGAACAAGCATCTCTGTTTTATCCGAGTTTAAAAGTAGAAAGTTTGCTGCCATCCACTTCCTTATGTCTGAAACACATGCTTCTAGCGAGGGCAATTTTGGGGCTTCACCATGTTTCATTGAAATGTACAGCTGTGTATCATCCGCATAGCAGTGAAAGTTAACATTATGTTTTCGAATAACATCCCCAAGAGGTAAAATATATAGTGAAAACAACAGCGGTCCTAAAACGGAACCTTGAGGAACACCGAAATTTACAGTTGATTTGTCAGAGGACAAACCATCCACAGAGACAAACTGATATCTTTCCGACAGATAAGATCTAAACCAGGCCAGAACTTGACCGTGTAGACCAATTTGGGTTTCCAATCTCTCCAAAAGAATGTGGTGATCGATGGTATCAAAAGCAGCACTAAGGTCTAGGAGCACGAGGACAGATGCAGAGCCTCGGTCCGATGCCATTAAAATGTCATTTACCACCTTCACAAGTGCCGTCTCAGTGCTATGATGGGGTCTAAAACCAGACTGAAGCATTTCATATACATTGTTTGTCTTCAGGAAGGCAGTGAGTTGCTGAGCAACAGCCTTTTCTAAGATTTTTGAGAGGAATGGAAGATTCGATATAGGCCGATAGTTTTTTATATTTTCTGGGTCAAGGTTTGGCTTTTTCAAGAGAGGCTTTATTACTGCCACTTTTAGTGAGTTTGGTACACATCCGGTGGATAGAGAGCCGTTTATTATGTTCAACATAGGAGGGCCAAGCACAGGAAGCAGCTCTTTCAGTAGTTTAGTTGGAATAGGGTCCAGTAAGCAGCTTGAAGGTTTAGAGGCCATGATTATTTTCATCATTGTGTCAAGAGATATAGTACTAAAACACTTGAGCGTCTCTCTTGATCCTAGGTCCACGCAGAGTTGTGCAGACTCAGGACAACTGAGCTTTGAAGGAATACGCAGATTTAAGGAGGAGTCTGTAATTTGCTTTCTAATAATCATAATTTTTTCCTCAAAGAAGTTCATGAATTTATCACTGCTAAAGTGAAAGTCATCCTCTCTTGGGGAATGCTGCTTTTTAGTTAGCTTTGCGACCGTATCAAAAAGGAATTTTGGATTGTTCTTATTGTCCTCAATTAAGTTAGAAAAATAGGATGATCGAGCAGCAGTAAGGGCTCTTCGGTACTGCACGGTACTGTCTTTCCAAGCTAGACGGAAGACTTCCAGTTTGGTGTGGCGCCATTTCCGTTCCAATTTTCTGGAAGCTTGCTTCAGAGCTCGGGTATTTTCTGTGTACCAGGGAGCTAGTTTCTTATGAGAAATGTTTTTAGTTTTTAGGGGTGCAACTGCATCTAGGGTATTGCGCAAGGTTAAATTGAGTTCCTCAGTTAGGTGGTTAACTGATTTTTGTCCTCTGGTGTCATTGGGTAGACAGAGGGAATCTGGAAGGACATCAAGGAATCTTTGTGTTGTCTGTGAATTTATAGCACGACTTTTGATGTTCCTTGGTTGGGGTCTGAGCAGATTATTTGTTGCAATTGCAAACGTAATAAAATGGTGGTCCGATAGTCCTGGATTATGAGGAAAAACATTAAGATCCACAACATTTATTCCATGGGACAAAACTAGGTCCAGCGTATGACTGTGACAGTGAGTGGGTCCAGAGACATGTTGGACAAAACCCACTGAGTCGATGATGGCTCCGAAAGCCTTTTGGAGTGGGTCTGTGGACTTTTCCATGTGAATATTAAAGTCACCAAAGATTAGAATATTATCTGCTATGACTACAAGGTCCGATAGGAATTCAGGGAACTCAGTGAGGAACGCTGTATATGACCCAGGAGGCCTGTAAACAGTAGCTATAAAAAGTGATTGAGTAGGCTGCATAGATTTCATGACTAGAAGCTCAAAAGACGAAAACGTCATTTTTTTTTTGTAAATTGAAATTTGCTATCGTAAATGTTAGCAACACCTCCGCCTTTGCGGGATGCACGGGGATATGGTCACTAGTGTAGCCAGGAGGTGAGGCCTCATTTAACACAGTAAATTCATCAGGCTTAAGCCATGTTTCAGTCAGGCCAATCACATCAAGATTATGATCAGTGATTAGTTCATTGACTATAATTGCCTTTGAAGTAAGGGATCTAACATTAAGTAGCCCTATTTTGAGATGTGAGGTATCATGATCTCTTTCAATAATGACAGGAATGGAGGTGGTCTTTATCCTAGTGAGATTGCTAAGGCGAACACCGCCATGTTTAGTTTTGCGCAACCTAGGTCGAGGCACAGACACGGTCTCAATGGTGATAGCTGAGCTGACTACACTGACTATGCTAGTGGCAGACTCCACTATGCTGGCAGGCTGGCTAACAGCCTGCTGCCTGGCCTGCACCCTATTTCATTGTGGAGCTAGAGGAGTTAGAGCCCTGTCTATGTTGGTAGATAAGATGAGAGCACCCCTCCAGCTAGGATGGAGTCCGTCACTCCTCAGCAGGTCAGGCTTGGTCCTGTTTGTGGGTGAGTCCCAAAAAGAGGGCCAATTATCTACAAATTCTAACTTTTCGGAGGGGCAGAAAACAGTTTTCAACCAGCGATTGAGTTGTGAGACTCTGCTGTAGAGCTCATCACTCCCCCTAACTGGGAGGGGGCCAGAGACAATTACTCGATGCCGACACATCTTTCTAGCTGATTTACACGCAGAAGCTATGTTGCGCTTGGTGATCTCTGACTGTTTCATCCTAACATCGTTGGTGCCGACGTGGATAACAATATCTCTATACTCTCTACACTCGCCAGTTTTAGCTTTAGCCAGCACCATCTTCAGATTAGCCTTAACGTCGGTAGCCCTGCCCCCGGTAAACAATGTATGATCGCTGGATGATTCGTTTTAAGTCTAATACTGCGGGTAATGGAGTCGCCAATGACTAGAGTTTTCAATTTGTCAGAGCTAATGGTGGGAAGCTTCGGCGTCTCAGACCCCGTAACGGGAGGAGTATAGACCAGAGAAGGCTCGGCCTCTGACTCCGACTCGCTACTTAATGGGGAAAACCGGTTGAAAGTTTCTGTCGGCTGAATGAGCGACACCGGTTGAGCGTTCCTACAGCATTTCCTTCCAGAAACCGTGAGAAAGTTGTCCGGCTGCGGGGACTGTGCCAGGGGATTTATACTACTATCTGTACTTGCTGGTGGCACAGACGCTGTTTCATCCTTTCCTACACTGAAATTACCCTTGCCTAACGATTGCGTCTGAAGCCGGGCTTGTAGCACAGCTATCCTCGCCGTAAGGCGAGTACAGCGACTGCAATTAGAAGGCATCATGTTAATGTTACTACTTAGCTTCGGGTGTTGGAGGTCCTGACGAATCGTGTCCAGATAAAGCGTCCGGAGTGAAAAAGTTGTGGGTGGAAAAAAAAATATATATATATATATGTGTGTGTGTGTATAACAACAGTAATTAAAAAGTAAAAACCGTAAAATTGTCAGGTAGCAAAATAGGTTGGCAACAAAACGCACAGCACAGCAACTCGAAAACTGATGATCTCAATAACCCCCTGCCCACTCACAGCCCTGTCTCTGATGGACTCACTAACCCCCTGTCCACTCACAGCCCTGTCTCTGATGGACTCACTAACCCCCTGTCCACTTACAACCCTGTCTCTGATGCCCTCACTAACCCCCTGTCCACTCACAGCCCTGTCTCTGATGGACTCACTAACCTCCTGTCCACTCACAGCCCTGTCTCTGATGGCCTCACTAACCCCCTGTCCACTCACAGCCCTGTCTCTGATGCCCTCACTAACCCCCTGTCCACTCACAGCCCTGTCTCTGATGCCCTCACTAACCCCCTGTCCACTCACAGCCCTGTCTCTGATGGACTCACTAACCCCCTGTCCACTCACAGCCCTGTCTCTGATAGACTCACTAACCCCCTGTCCACTCACAGCCCTGTCTCTGATGCCCTCACTAACCCCCTGTCCACTCACAGCCTTGTCTCTGATAGACTCACTAACCCCCTGTCCACTCACAGCCCTGTCTCTGATGCCCTCACTAACCCCCTGTCCACTCACAGCCCTGTCTCTGATGGACTCACTAACCCCCTGTCCACTCATAGCCCTGTCTCTGATGCCCTCACTAACCCCCTGTCCACTCACAGCCCTGTCTCTGATAGACTCACTAACCCCCTGTCCACTCACAGCCCTGTCTCTGATGCCCTCACTAACCCCCTGTCCACTCACAGCCCTGTCTCTGATGGACTCACTAACCCCCTGTCCACTCACAGCCCTGTCTCTGATGCCCTCACTAACCCCCTGTCCACTCACAGCCCTGTCTCTGATGCCCTCACTAACCCCCTGTCCACTCACAGCCCTGTCTCTGATGCCCTCACTAACCCCCTGTCCACTCACAGCCCTGTCTCTGATGGACTCACTAACCCCTGTCCACTCACAGCCCTGTCTCTGATGCCCTCACTAACCCCCTGTCCACTCACAGCCCTGTCTCTGATGGACTCACTAACCCCCTGTCCACTCACAGCCCTGTCTCTGATGGACTCACTAACCCCCTGTCCACTCACAGCCCTGTCTCTGATGGACTCACTAACCCCTGTCCACTCACAGCCCTGTCTCTGATGGACTCACTAACCCCCTGTCCACTCACAGCCCTGTCTCTGATGGACTCACTAACCCCCTGTCCACTCACAGCCCTGTCTCTGATGGCCTCACTAACCCCCTGTCCACTCACAGCCCTGTCTCTGATGCCCTCACTAACCCCCTGTCCACTCACAGCCCTGTCTCTGATGCCCTCACTAACCCCCTGTCCACTCACAGCCCTGTCTCTGATGGACTCACTAACCCCCTGTCCACTCACAGCCCTGTCTCTGATAGACTCACTAACCCCCTGTCCACTCACAGCCCTGTCTCTGATGGACTCACTAACCCCCTGTCCACTCACAGCCCTGTCTCTGATAGACTCACTAACCCCCTGTCCACTCACAGCCCTGTCTCTGATGCCCTCACTAACCCCCTGTCCACTCACAGCCCTGTCTCTGATGGACTCACTAACCCCCTGTCCACTCATAGCCCTGTCTCTGATGCCCTCACTAACCCCCTGTCCACTCACAGCCCTGTCTCTGATAGACTCACTAACCCCCTGTCCACTCACAGCCCTGTCTCTGATGCCCTCACTAACCCCCTGTCCACTCACAGCCCTGTCTCTGATAGACTCACTAACCCCCTGTCCACTCACAGCACTGTCTCTCATTAGTACTAGGTTGACCCACAGAGATCATTGAGCCTGAACTCCGTCCTGCTCCGTTCCCCTGCCAGCCAAAGGTTGAAAGAAGCTACATGAATGGCAGTGGACAACCAACAGCCATGGCATGGGGATTGCTACGCTAACAGCCCTGAGACAGCCCAGCATTCAATTTAGACAATATTATGCTATGCTAATTTCATTCATTTCTCTAACTGTGTGTGTGTGTGTGTGTGTGTGTGGGAGTTGGCAGATGGTTGTGAGTGAGTGAGTGAGTGAGTGAGTGAGTGAGTGAGTGAGTGAGTGAGTGAGTGTGCATGCATGTGTGTGTGTGTGGTTGTGAGTAAGTGATGCACTGTGCAATACATTTGGAGAAAATCACAGTGTTTGGCCTCTTCTGGGGTAGGGATTATAGCAGATTTACATGCCACAATAATAATCAAGTCCCTCACCTTGGGACCTATTTTAATCTTAATTAATTTCAGATAATTCCTCATTACCATCACCGATACACAAGCTCTGTTGCTGAGAAGCGGCAATAGTGGCTTGTATTTTTGAGATATAGAGCCTTTAACTGTCCCCTTGAGAGAAAACAGCTACTGCAGGCCTTGGGAATCACGCCCATACTGATAGCAGAGTGAGGGAGAGGGCGTATTTGTTCTCATATTCACTACTGCTACATGATGGTCTAGTTACCAACGCTCTGCGTTCATAACACTCCAACCCTTCTCCTACCCTCTCCCTGCATACAAATGGTGCCAACAGCACAGCCACAACCCACAGGGCAGAAAATAACATTTCCTTGAATGCCTCTGCAAATTGAAAATATCAACTCCAAAGTACTGTCCTCCTTCTAAGAGAAGAAATGGGCTGGTAGAGAGAAAATCTTTAATATAGTTAAAAGCAGGGCTATTTGTCACTGCATGTCTCCTTGTGTACGTCCACAGCACGTTCAACCCATTTGTGTTTTAATAAATGAATGCACTCAGCGTGCAAACTAGCACAAATCCATGGATGAATGGCGAAGGAAAAGCTTGATGTGTCCAAAGAGAGGAGGGAGCCATGCTGCTTGTAGAATGGACAGCTTGTCTGGGTTTGACCCACACTGAGTTTGTCTGGTCCATATGGGGTGGAATATGTGGCGAGAGAGAGAGAGAGTATAATTTATGTAATGGGTCTTCACCGCAGCCCTCACAGACCTAGGAAGCAGCTGTCTCAGACACATTTAATTAATCCAGCACTCGCATGTTGGCATGCCCATCTCTTCCAATGCCATTTCATCGCCGGTGACATCAGTTGGCAAACATAACCACGGGGATACCTCAAGTATGATGGAAATGCTCCCTAGATAACATTTTAAATATTGATATTTAAATTTAACTCAAACAACATCAATCATTTTCAATTTGTTCTAAAACGATTGACTAGCCAAAATACTATCTTTGAAGTAAAATATATTTTGAAGTATGTTTTGAAGTATGTTTTGACAAAAGCTGGATCCCTTCGAGCAATGACCAGAGAGAGGGTTGAGGAGGAGGCTTGAAGCGCTGGGCGTCTTGTTAGGGCATGCATTATCTGAATTAAATCCACAGAATTATACCTGGGAGGAGGAACTTTGAATGTCCTTAACTAGCATTGAAAAAGTTAATCCATTCTTCTCTAGCTAATAATAATCTCTCTTCCTATATTCTGAATTATGCTTGTAAAGTCAGTACAGTAGTGTATGCTTCGGAGGGGGAGGGGCAGGTACATAAACACGCACACACACATGCTGGGAAAGATTTGCAGCTTGCAGGCAGACACTGGAATACGTTTCTGAGTTTTACATAGGCGCTTTATTGCGTTTATGTGAGACGAGAAAAAATATTAACCGGTTACCATGCTTAAAATAATGGTTCCGTTCCGGAACGGTATGGATCACTTTTGTTCCTGGTTCTATTTCTGTTCCTTGAAAAATGTTGTTCTGTTCCAGGTTTTGGTTCCGTTCCATGAATCAGTTCCAAACCCTGGTAAATTCTGCAATGTATCAAACGTGTTGTTCACTCCTGATTCCAGGGGGCATTTCTGCAGCAGATGCAGAGACCGAGACAGAGCAGCGAGCAGGCTGCAGTGTGTTGCCATTACCATGTTGCCCTCTAGTCTCCTTCCAGGGATGTGAGCTGAAATCCAGCTTGGCTCCCCACCACAGTGTGACCTAGTTCGTCCTGACATATGTTCACGCAAGTGGAAATGCCACTGGAAAAGTTAGCAAATTATTTCAGGCTGAGCTAGCGTTGAAGCTGGGAGAGACATGAAACAACAGAGCTGGTTTGGTATGCTGACTCATGTGGACCTTTGTACCACTCAGCCCAAGGCACATTCACTGTGATATAACTATGGGGCTATTCAAGGTTGATGTGAAATGTATGTTTTATTTTTCGGTGATCAGGATAGATTTAAAGTATAGAGAATGCATGACAATGTACAGACAGACTTATTGGTCTCTCTCTCTCTCTCTCTCGACACACCTACTCATTCAAGGGTTTTTCTTTATTTTTACTATTTTCTATAATGTAGAATAGTAGTGAAGACATCAAAACTATGAAATAACACATGGAATAATGTAGTAACCAAAAAAAGTGTTAAACAAATCAATCTATTTTATATTTGTGATTCTTCAAAGTAGCCACCCTTTGCTTTGATGACAGCTTTGCACAATCTTGGCAATCTCTCAACCAGCTTCATGAGGTAGCTACCTGGAATGCATTTCAATTAAGTTCATATGTGGGATTTCTTTCATTTTTGTAGGTTATGGAATTGTGGTATAGTAGAGTTGTCTAGGTAAGACTATGGTTGCCTAGAGTGGTTCTCAATCAGAGGCAGGTGTTTATCGTTGTCTCTGATTGGGAACCATATTTAGGCAGCCATATTCTTTAGGTATTTCGTGAGTGATTGTTCCTGTGTCTGTTTGCACCAGATAGGGCTGTTTCGGTTTCACATTACGTTTATTGTTTTTGTATTGTTCGTTATCATCTTTATTAAAGATGTTTAATAATAACCACGCTGCATTTTGGTCCTCCTCTTTCACCAGAAGAAAACCCTAACAATTCCTCTGTGTCTCTCTCTCCCTTCCTCTCTGAGACTCTCCTCTCCTCCTGTCTCAAATAATTCAGATGATTCCTACAGTAAACATTTACATATTTACAGTGCTTGTCTTGTACATTTGTCCTCACAATCCTAAGTCTCCCTGCAGGTATGTGAGCTATGACTTACAGAGAGAGACTAATGCATTTAAAAGGAATTGTGAAATTGAACAGAGTATCAAGAGCCGTTAAAAAAAACATTGCTCGCAGCTATTAATAATTCATGCTCTGCAGATGATTTCTGAATAATAGTAGTAAACATCCTCTCCTTTTCAAATCATGCCGCATGCAATGCCCGTCAGGAAATCGACTGATGACTCTATTGTCATTGTAATTGTGATTTGCTAGCTTTACCCTTCGTACCAAAGTGCAGTTAGGGAAGGAGGAAATGATTAGCCTTGTAAATGAAAAGCTCAGCTTTATTATAGTGTACTCAATTTAAAAAGTCCCTTTCATCTGTAGTGCTGACGTAAATGAGAGTGAGGTGTTCCATTAGGTACTTCTATCTACAGTAATCCACGGCTAGTTTCAATCTAAACTCCCCCTTTGATGATGAATTATGAGAAAGGCACGATGTGCCGCGACCGGCATCATTTCAACTGTGATCGTATTTGTTTATTCATTAGGAGGGGAGGGGGAAAATATGCTTATTGTCGGCGAAGGCTTTCCACAGACGTAATAAAGGAAGGAAATGGGACTGTAGCTCTGTGATACAGTACACGTTATTTAGAGACGAAAGGAGGGAGAGATGAAAAAGAAAGAGAGTGGAGGTTTCTCAGAGAGATTTCTGAGGCAGTTTATTTTCCCAGTCTCGCTTGTTTAGTGCAGCGGCTGGTGAAATGACGCCGAACGATGTTTGGTACTATTTCCCGCTCTCGGTCATTTTTAATACGTATTTGTGTCAGCTCTCTTCCACCCCTCCCTCCCTCCCTCCCGCATTCAAACCCCACCAGCCCTTGTAATAAGGACATGTGATGTGTGAATTTTTTCTCATGTTATATAACAATCAGCACCCCTGGAGACCCATAGCCTACTTTTTATTCATTTGATTTAAAAACAAGACGCGCAAGAGGAGAGGGGAGAAGAGGGGATTTGACGGGAGAGGATACAAAAGGAGAGGGGAGAAGAGGGGATGTGACGGGAGAGGAGACGAGAGGACAGGGGAGAAGAGGGGATGTGACGGGAGAGGAGACGAGAGGACAGGGGAGAAGAGGGGATGTGACGGGAGAGGAGACGAGAGGAGAGGGGAGAAGAGGGGATGTGACGGGAGAGGAGACGAGAGGAGAGGGGAGAAGAGGGGATGTGACGGGAGAGGAGACGAGAGGACAGGGGAGAAGAGGGGATGTGACGGGAGAGGAGACGAGAGGACAGGGGAGAAGAGGGGATGTGACGGGAGAGGAGACGAGAGGACAGGGGAGAAGAGGGGATGTGACGGGAGAGGAGACGAGAGGACAGGTGAGAAGAGGGGATGTGACGGGAGAGGAGACGAGAGGAGACAAAAGGAGAGGAGAGGGGAGAAGAGGGGATGTGACGGGAGAGGAGACGAGAGGACAGGGGAGAAGAGGGGATGTGACGGGAGAGGAGAGAGAGGACAGGGGAGAAGAGGGGATGTGACGGGAGAGGAGAGAAGAGGGGATGTGACGGGAGAGGAGACGAGAGGAGACAAAAGGGGAGGAGAGGGGAGAAGAGGGGATGTGACGGGAGAGGAGACAAAAGAAGAGGAGAGGGGAGAAGAGGGGAGGTGACGGGAGAGGAGACGAGAGGACAGGGGAGAAGAGGGGATGTGACGGGAGAAGAGACGAGAGGACAGGTGAGAAGAGGGGATGTGATGGGAGAGGAGACAAAAGGAGAGGAGAGGGGAGAAGAGGGGATGTGACGGGAGAGGAGACAAAAGAAGAGGAGAGGGGAGAAGAGGGGAGGTGACGGGAGAGGAGGGAGGAGAGGGGAGAAGAGGTGAGGTGACGGGAGAGGAGACGAGAGGAGACAAAAGGAGAGGAGAGGGAGAAGAGGGGAGGTGACGGGAGAGGAGACGAGAGGAGACAACCGGAGAGGAGAGGGGATGTGACGGGAGAGGAGAGGGGAGAAGAGGGGATGTGACGGGAGAGGAGACGAGAGGGGAGAAGAGGGGATGTGACGGGAGAGGAGACGAGAGGAGAGGGGATGTGAAGGGAGAGGAGACGAGAGGAGACAACAGGAGAGGAGAGGGGAGGAGAGGGGATGTGACGGGAGAGGAGACAACAGGAGAGGAGAGGGGAGAAGAGGGGATGTGACGGGAGAGGAGACTATAGGAGAGGGGAGAAGAGGGGATGTGACGGGAGAGGAGACGAGAGTAGACAACAGGAGAGGAGAGGGGATGTGACGGGAGAGGAGAGGGGAGAAGAGGGGATGTGACAGGAGAGGAGACAATAGGAGAGGAGAGGGGAGAAGAGGGGATGTGACGGGAGAGGAGACGAGAGTAGACAACAGGAGAGGAGAGGGATGTGACGGGAGAGGGGGGAGAAGAGGGGATGTGACGGGAGAGGAGACGAGAGGAGAGGGGAGAAGAGGGGATGTGACGGGAGAGGAGACAAAAGAAGAGGAGAGGGGAGAAGAGGGGAGGTGACGGGAGAGGAGACGAGAGGACAGGGGAGAAGAGGGGATGTGACGGGAGAGGGGACGAGAGGACAGGGGAGAAGAGGGGATGTGACGGGAGAGGAGACGAGAGGACAGGTGAGAAGAGGGGATGTGATGGGAGAGGAGACAAAAGGAGAGGAGAGGGGAGAAGAGGGGATGTGACGGGAGAGGAGACAAAAGAAGAGGAGAGGGGAGAAGAGGGGAGGTGACGGGAGAGGAGACGAGAGGAGAGGGGAGAAGAGGTGAGGTGACGGGAGAGGAGACGAGAGGAGACAAAAGGAGAGGAGAGGGGAGAAGAGGGGAGGTGACGGGAGAGGAGACGAGAGGAGACAACCGGAGAGGAGAGGGGATGTGACGGGAGAGGAGAGGGGAGAAGAGGGGATGTGACGGGAGAGGAGACGAGGGGGGAGAAGAGGGGATGTGACGGGAGAGGAGACGAGAGGAGAGGGGATGTGAAGGGAGAGGAGACGAGAGGAGACAACAGGAGAGGAGAGGGGAGGAGAGGGGATGTGACGGGAGAGGAGACAACAGGAGAGGAGAGGGGAGAAGAGGGGATGTGACGGGAGAGGAGACAATAGGAGAGGGGAGAAGAGGGGATGTGACGGGAGAGGAGACGAGAGTAGACAACAGGAGAGGAGAGGGGATGTGACGGGAGAGGAGAGGGGAGAAGAGGGGATGTGACAGGAGAGGAGACAATAGGAGAGGAGAGGGGAGAAGAGGGGATGTGACGGGAGAGGAGACGAGAGTAGACAACAGGAGAGGAGAGGGGATGTGACGGGAGAGGAGACGAGAGTAGACAACAGGAGAGGAGAGGGGATGTGACGGGAGAGGAGAGGGGAGAAGAGGGGATGTGACGGGAGAGGAGACGAGAGGACAGGGGAGAAGAGGGGATGTGACGGGAGAGGAGACGAGAGGACAGGGGAGAAGAGGGGATGTGACGGGAGAGGAGAGAGAGGACAGGGGAGAAGAGGGGATGTGACGGGAGAGGAGACGAGAGGACAGGTGAGAAGAGGGGATGTGACGGGAGAGGAGACGAGAGGAGACAAAAGGGGAGGAGAGGGGAGAAGAGGGGATGTGACGGGAGAGGAGACAAAAGAAGAGGAGAGGGGAGAAGAGGGGAGGTGACGGGAGAGGAGACGAGAGGACAGGGGAGAAGAGGGGATGTGACGGGAGAGGAGACGAGAGGACAGGGGAGAAGAGGGGATGTGACGGGAGAGGAGACGAGAGGACAGGTGAGAAGAGGGGATGTGATGGGAGAGGAGACAAAAGGAGAGGAGAGGGGAGAAGAGGGGATGTGACGGGAGAGGAGACAAAAGAAGAGGAGAGGGGGAGAAGAGGGAGGTGACGGGAGAGGAGACGAGAGGAGAGGGGAGAAGAGGTGAGGTGACGGGAGAGGAGGAGAGGAGACAAAAGGAGAGGAGAGGGGAGAAGAGGGGAGGTGACGGGAGAGGAGACGAGAGGAGACAACCGGAGAGGAGAGGGGATGTGACGGGAGAGGAGAGGGGAGAAGAGGGATGTGACGGGAGAGGAGACGAGGGGGGAGAAGAGGGATGTGACGGGAGAGGAGACGAGAGGAGAGGGGATGTGAAGGGAGAGGAGACGAGAGGAGACAACAGGAGAGGAGAGGGGAGGAGAGGGGATGTGACGGGAGAGGAGACAACAGGAGAGGAGAGGGGAGAAGAGGGGATGTGACGGGAGAGGAGACAATAGGAGAGGGGAGAAGGGGGATGTGACGGGAGAGGAGACGAGAGTAGACAACAGGAGAGGAGATGTGACGGGAGAGGAGAGGGGAGAGAGGGGATGTGACAGGAGAGGAGACAATAGGAGAGGAGAGGGGAGAAGGGGGATGTGACGGGAGAGGAGGAGAGTAGACAACAGGAGAGGAGAGGGGATGTGACGGGAGAGGAGAGGGGAGAAGAGGGGATGTGACGGGAGAGGAGACGAGAGGAGAGGGGAGAAGAGGGGATGTGACGGGAGAGGAGACAAAAGAAGAGGAGAGGGGAGAAGAGGGGAGGTGACGGGAGAGGAGACGAGAGGACAGGGGAGAAGAGGGGATGTGACGGGAGAGGAGACGAGAGGACAGGGGAGAAGAGGGGATGTGACGGGAGAGGAGACGAGAGGACAGGTGAGAAGAGGGGATGTGATGGGAGAGGAGACAAAAGGAGAGGAGAGGGGAGAAGAGGGGATGTGACGGGAGAGGAGACAAAAGAAGAGGAGAGGGGAGAAGAGGGGAGGTGACGGGAGAGGAGACGAGAGGAGAGGGGAGAAGAGGTGAGGTGACGGGAGAGGAGACGAGAGGAGACAAAAGGAGAGGAGAGGGGAGAAGAGGGGAGGTGACGGGAGAGGAGACGAGAGGAGACAACCGGAGAGGAGAGGGGATGTGACGGGAGAGGAGAGGGGAGAAGAGGGGATGTGACGGGAGAGGAGACGAGAGGGGAGAAGAGGGGATGTGACGGGAGAGGAGACGAGAGGAGAGGGGATGTGAAGGGAGAGGAGACAACAGGAGAGGAGAGGGGAGGAGAGGGGATGTGACGGGAGAGGAGACAACAGGAGAGGAGAGGGGAGAAGAGGGGATGTGACGGGAGAGGAGACAATAGGAGAGGGGAGAAGAGGGGATGTGACGGGAGAGGAGACGAGAGTAGACAACAGGAGAGGAGAGGGGATGTGACGGGAGAGGAGAGGGGAGAAGAGGGGATGTGACAGGAGAGGAGACAATAGGAGAGGAGAGGGGAGAAGAGGGGATGTGACGGGAGAGGAGACGAGAGTAGACAACAGGAGAGGAGAGGGGATGTGACGGGAGAGGAGAGGGGAGAAGAGGGGATGTGACGGGAGAGGAGACGAGAGGAGAGGGGAGAAGAGGGGATGTGACGGGAGAGGAGACGAGAGTAGACAACAGGAGAGGAGAGGGGATGTGACGGGAGAGGAGAGGGGAGAAGAGGGGATGTGACGGGAGAGGAGACGAGAGTAGACAAAAGGAGAGGAGAGGATTTGGGAATCGGGAAAAAGTCCTGTGGCTGGAGATCTTCCCATTAAGAGGCAACGCTCTCTCATCTCTGAATTGTGTTGTGATGCCTGACATGAATACTCTGGGCCGACGAGCGGTGCCACCAGAGAAACGTCTCATCAGCAAGTGATATGTAAATAGAACGGAGAGGGGGAGGGAGAGAGAGGTGAGAGAGGTATAAAATACGGAGGAACGTATACTGTACAGTGTGTAGAAAGGTTGTGGGCCAGGAAGGATTAGCTGAATACTGATCTCCATAAGAGTTTTATTATAAGGAATGCCATGTTAGAAAGAGAACGATATCTACATGAGAACAGCTACTTATTGGTCATCCTGTAATAGATCTAATGTAATACATCTACTGTAATATACACAGTTGAAGTCGGAAGTTTACATACACTTAGGTTGGAGTCATTAAAACTCGTTTTTCAACCACTCCACAAATTTATTGTTAACAAACTATAGTTTAGGCAAGTTGGTTAGGACATCCACTTTGTGCATGACACAAGTAATATTTCCAACAATTGTTTACAGACAGATATTTTAACTTATCATTCACTGTATCACACAATTCAAGTGGGTCAGAAGTTTACATACACTAAGTTGACTGTGCCTTTAAACAGCTTGGAAAAATTCCAGAAAATGATGTCATGGCTTTAGAAGTTTCTGATAGGCTAATTGACATAATTATAGTCAATTGGAGGTGTACCAGTGGATGTACCTTCAAACTCAGTGCCTCTTCACTTGACATCATGGGAAAATTAAAAGAAATCAGCCAAGATCTCAGGAAAGCAATTGTAGACCTCCACAAGTCTGGTTCATCCTTGGGAGCAATTTCTAAACGCCTGAAGGTTCCACGTTCATCTGTACAAACAATAGTATGAAAGTATACACACCATGGGACCACGCAGCCGTCATACCACTCAGGAAGGAAGAAGCAGGTACAAAAGTATCTATATCTACAGTAAAACGAGTCCTATATTGACATAACCTGAAAGGCCGCTCAGTAAGGAAGAAGCCACTGCTCCAAAAACACCATTGCAACTGCATATGGGGACAAAGATTGTACTTTTTGGAGAAATGGCCTCTGGTCTGATGAAACAAAAATAGAACTGTTTGGCCATAATGACAATGACTAACACCTGCCTCTGATTGAGAACCATATCAGGCCAAACACAGAAACAGACAAACTAGACACACAACATAGAATGCCCACTCATATCACACCCTGACCAAACAAAACATATAAACATACAAAGCAAACTATGGTCAGGGTGTGACAATGTCTCTGTAACTTTCTTACTCGTCATTATTCACAATTCATTCAGGATTATCCGTAGTCATGGTAACATCCACATTGATATAGAAAAGTTTAGAAACATATTCTATTCTTATTTACAATAAAAGTGACTCTAAAATTGCATAATACGTTATTTACCTTTCATTTCTATTTTGGCACAAAATAATCTGAAACACAACCAAAACAAACAGCAAATGCATCCAACAAGTTTGTAGAGTCACAACCTTGATGTAGTCATTGCCTGCTAGGAATATGGGACCAAATGTCACGTTTTACTACACAAATAAGTGAAGTATTTTGATCCCTTAAAATGGGGGGACTATGAACAAAAAGTCCTGTACTCTAAACGGTTCACCTGATACGGATGGAAATACCCCTTAATTAAAGCTGACAGTCTGGACTTTAACCTCAGTCATTGTGTCATTTCATATACTGGAGTACAGAGCCAAAACAACAACAAAAATTGTCACTGTCCCAATACTTTTGGAGCTCACTGTATCTGTGGTGAGCTTGTATGCTTTTGTGTTATTATCAGCTCTAGTACCACTATACACAGAATTACCAATGAGATGCACATTGCTAGACTTGCAAAGTCCTCAAAAACTCAAACAGAAGATTTAAAATGGTGACAAGGATAGTCTGGCTGCTGAGAATGGATGCGCTAGCTACTCCGTGAGAAGAGGGGCTGGAGGGAAATATGACAATCCTCTTTAAAATATGTCTGCTCTCTTGACAGCAGATCTGCATTATTCGATATTGGGTTTTGGATAATTCATCCACTGAGGTACAAGATCTGATAAATAGTAAGGTATATGAGCGAGAGAGAGAACAATAATCTGAGACCTGCATGTGATCCCTTCATGGTTGTATTTTTCTATCTAATTACCCAGGATCCTCTCTGTGTACCTTGATTACTGTCACATCAGAAGAAACCTTAAGCTTCAGTTGATTGCTTTCTGGTGGTTGTCTTAATTGACCCATTTATTTTCATCAACTGAAACAGAGTCTTTTCTTAGTGGATACCACAAATCAGTTAATGAACATGCCATTTAAAAACCAAGATGAAGTTGAGTTAATTATCTGTGGGAAAGTTCCGCGAGGCAGATTAATCCCAATGAAAAATAAGTCATTACAGAAAAGGCTACTGTGCTTGTCAAGTGCTGATCTCTAGAAGCTGTTTACAAGGTTCATGTGATAACAAAATAAATTCAAACACTCTCGTTATTATCTGCCTGATACATGACCTTATTTTAGACACATGGTATAAAGTATTAGGAATCTATTCAGACCATACTGTAGTTGATAGAACATCTTATTCAACATACTGTATTATGTGTGATTGAACAGGGCTGGCTCTAGACTTTTGGGAGCCCTAACCTTTGGCTCTAGACTTTTGGGAGCCCTAACCTTTGGCTCTAGACTTTTGGGAGCCCTAACTTTTGGCTCTAGACTTTTGGGAGCCCTAACCTTTGGCTCTAGACTTTTGGGAGCCCTAACCTTTGGCTCTAGACTTTTGGGAGCTCTAACCTTTGGCTCTAGACTTTTGGGAGCCCTAATCTTTGGCTCTAGACTTTTGGGAGCCCTAACCTTTGGCTCTAGATTTTTGGGAGCCCTAACCTTTGGCTCTAGACTTTTGGGAGCCCTAACCTTTGGCTGTAGACTTTTGGGAGCCCTAACCTTTGGCTCTAGACTTTTGGGAGCCCTAACCTTTGGCTCCAGGCTTTTAGGAGCCCTAAAACCTAAACATTTAGTTCTTAAAGTTAATTTCCTGCAGTTCTACACATTTTGTCATGAGGCATAGAGAACATTTAGCATTTTTAAAGCACGTTTTCTGTAGTCCTACACATTTTGCTATGGAGCAGAAAGAACATTTAGCAAATGTATTACGCTTTTCATGCAATCGTATTCATTTTGCCATGGGGGAGAGATACGTTTTTGCCATTTTAAAGCCGATTTCCTGAAATGCGTCCATGATTACTACAAGTTTAGATAACTGGCTAGATTAACTTCTCAATATAAAAATTGTTACAGAAGCTGACATGGGCTAATTGAGTGACTGTCAGTGATTGATGAAACAAGAGAACAACTGCTGATGCACAACCAGATATTGAACTTGCACCTTGTGTATTCTACTATTGTAACACTCAACAGTAATTTGAGACACCAACTGAGTCCCTAAAACACGGGGGCTTATGTTGTTTATACCTGGAGCCCGCCCTGTGATTGAACAATAGGCATCCCATTTTCAAACTGATCAAGGCCATGCTGAAAGGCTTCACTTTAACAATCTTTTTCACTGAACATGCCAGGGCCAGATAAAAACATTGTAAATTGGGCAATTCAATGATAACAGAGTAATGCTGGGACTCTGATTTTTCACTTTAGAATGTGTCAAACAAAATAAATGATTGCGCAAGGAATACTTTTAACAATTTCCCCCAAAATACAACAACACAAAAACACATTTAATTAAAGAACAATGCAGATGCAAAGTTTGGTAACAGAATGACAGCACAAACAGCACAAACAACACAAACAGCACACACCGTTATTCTGTCACCAAACTTTGCATCAGCACTGTTCTGTGGAAATTGTTAAAAGTAGAGTTGTGCATAGAGTTATATGGTTTGATAAACTTTGCAATCATCAGTTTTTGTTTGACACGTTTTACAGTCTTAGCATCACTCTGTTAAAGTGGAATGGCCCAGTACTATGAAGAGTGCCTTGATCCTCCTCGGCAAAATACATCAGTTATGCTATTATGGACCACCAGGCTGCTGAAGTCATGCAGCCTGTTGTTTTTGTGTTTATACTTTCTCATAACGACAACGTCAAGTTTGATGTCGGACGACAATAGAATGTTAATGATGTCACTGCGACAACAGTCTACAGACATGTAGTATAAACCAGCCTTTAGTCTTGAAATCTTTGGTTGTTTAATACACAACCTTATTCACTCTGTTTAGCACATGGCCTTGCATGTGAATCCTTAAAGAGATGGGTGGGGCTAGGGCTTAAGAGGGTGTGAAAAACATTCAAGGGGGCCCTTTTCTCAAAAGTGAGGTTACAAGTTGGTCAACTTTCAAACAGATTTACTTTCCCATTGTTCCTCAGCTGTAGTGTACAGTGCCTTGCGAAAGTATTCGGCCCCCTTGAACTTTGCGACCTTTTGCCACATTTCAGGCTCAAACATAAAGATATAAAACTGTATTTTTTTTGTGAAGAATCAACAACAAGTGGGACACAATCATGAAGTGGAACGACATTTATTGGATATTTCAAACTTTTTTAACAAATCAAAAACTGAAAAATTGGGCGTGCAAAATTATTCAGCCCCTTTTCTTTCAATGCAGCAAACTCTCTCCAGAAGTTCAGTGAGGATCTCTGAATGATCCAATGTTGACCTAAATGACTAATGATGATAAATACAATCCACCTGTGTGTAATCAAGTCTCCGTATAAATGCACCTGCACTGTGATAGTCTCAGAGGTCCGTTAAAAGCACAGAGAGCATCATGAAGAACAAGGAACACACCAGGCAGGTCCGAGATACTGTTGTGAAGAAGTTTAAAGCCGGATTTGGATACAAAAAGATTTCACAAGCTTTAAACATCCCAAGAAGCACTGTGCAAGCGATAATATTGAAATGGAAGGAGTATCAGACCACTGCAAATCTACCAAGACCTGTCCGTCCCTCTAAACGTTCAGCTCATACAAGGAAAAGACTGATCAGAGATGCAGCCAAGAAGCCCATGATCACTCTGGATGAACTGCAGAGATCTACAGCTGAGGTGGGAGACTCTGTCCATAGGACAACAATCAGTCGTATATTGCACAAATCTGGCCTTTATGGAAGATTGGCAAGAAGAAAGCCATTTCTTAAAAATATCCATAAAAAGTGTTGTTTAAAGTTTGCCACAAGCCACCTGGGAGACACACCAAACATGCGGAAGAAGGTGCTCTGGTCAGATGAAACCAAAATTGAACTTTTTGGCAACAATGCAAAACGTTATGTTTGGCGTAAAAGCAACACAGCTCATCACCCTGAACATACCATACCCACTGTTAAACATGGTGGTGGCAGCATCATGGTTTGGGCCTGCTTTTCTTCAGCAGGGACAGGGAAGATGGTTAAAATTGATGGGAAGATGGATGGAGCCAAATACAGGACCATTCTGGAAGAAAACCTGATGGAGTCTGCAAAAGACCTGAGACTGGGACGGAGATTTGTCTTCCAACAAGACAATGATTCAAAACATAAAGCAAAATCTACAATGGAATGGTTCAAAAATAAACATATCCAGGTGTTGGAATGGCCAAGTCAAAGTCCAGACCTGAATCCAATCGAGAATCTGTGGAAAGAACTGAAAACTGCTGTTCACAAATGCTCTCCATCCAACCTCACTGAGCTCGAGCTGTTTTGCAAGGAGAAATGGGAAACAATTTCAGTCTCTCGATGTGCTAAACTGATAAAGACATACCCCAAGCGACTTAAAGCTGTAATTGCAGCAAAAGGTGGCACTACAAAGTATTAACTTAAGGGGGCTGAATAATTTTGCACGCCCAATTTTTCAGTTTTTGATTTGTTAACAAAGTTTGAAATATCCAATAAATGTCGTTCCACTTCATGATTGTGTCCCACTTGTTGTTGATTCTTCACAAAAAAATACAGTTTTCTATCTTTATATTTGAAGCCTGAAATGTGGCAAAAGGTCGCAAAGTTCAAGGGGCCCGAATACTTTCGCAAGTCACTGTATGATATACCATTTTCTAGTGCTGAGTCTCTACTTTTATCTTATGTAAAAAACACAATTTCAAATTTTGCTACATAAGACCGAATTGAGCCTGTTGGTCACATATGACTTCCAATGACCCCTAAACCAAAGAACATCTTCAGTCCTACTTTTTATTTTCTACAGCTCTGTGAGGCCTTTCTCAAAATGTATCTCATTGTAAGGTCAATAGAATATGAAAATAAATCAACACACCTGAGATGCAGTACATATATATTACTTCTTGTTCCTTACAAAGCTTCCTGATTCCTGTGTCAAGCTACATTTCCTGTCTGGCCCTTATATGGGCCAAGCTGAACAACACCCAGACAAATTCAAAGCAAATCAAGTTTCCCATCCGTTTATTGGAAAACACTGCCTACCGGTCGTACATGATCTTGCTTGGTATTAGCGGGTCCTGAATGGGGAATGGATGGTCTTATGAAGGATTTATAAAGGCCACTCGCAACCTTTAATCTCACTTTTTACTGCGTCCATTAGGTTGAGATCAATATGTAAAATAAATTGTGCCGGTGCCTGGCGAGCAGACCCTCCCTGGTAGACCCTCCCTGGTAGACTGTGTGTCTGGGTGTGTGTGTGTGTGGGTGTGTGTGTATGTGAGTGCGGGCCTGCCTGCTTCCTTCGGTGGCCGAGATGTGTGTGTGTGTGTGTGTGTGTGTGTGTGTGTGTGTGTGTGTGTGTGTGTGTGTGTGTGTGTGTGTGTGTGTGTGTGTGTGTGTGTACCTTTGCTTTTGTGTGTGAGTGTGTGTCTTAGGCTTTCTCACAGCACTGCTGTAAGCTCAGGGCCATATGGTCTGTCACCATCTGCTCCTTCCAGCAGCCCCTACCACAATGCCTCATGACACGTGTGGGTATATTATCCTGACCTGAGTGCTCTGATGAGCAGGAGGGAGGCTGGGAGCCTGAGAGTACTAATGTAATACGCTGCACTAAAATAGACTGTTAACGACACAGCTGGTTTAACAGCAAAGGAGGGAGAATAAGAAGCTTTTCATTAACAATAACCCCTTCTAATTCTGAGGTTTGCCGTGATTGTTTTCCTTAACTTCTTCCCCCTCTCTCCCAGAGAGAAAGAGAGACAGAGAGAGAGAGACACACACAGAGACACAGAAACAGCTACGTCATCGAAACCTGGCTATGGAATCTTCTTCTGCATCTAATCAGAATTCATAAATGCAGCTGCCTACAACAGTCTCTCATGGAATGCATGAAGGCTCTCATTTATTAGGGGTTTTGTACGTGTTCTGAGCTGAGCGGGGGGCTCGGCTGAAACGGAGGGTGTCCTATTTAACCCCCCACGCTGTTTAGTCATGTACTCACATTGTAATCCCAGGTGACTTTGGCTGGCTGGCTGGCTGTCTGGTTGGGTGGCTGGCTGTCTGGTTGGCTGGTTGGGTGACTGTCTGGCTGGTTGGGTGCCTTGCTGGCTGGTTGGCTGGTTGGGTGGCTGTCTGTCTGGTTGGGTGGCTGGCTGGCTGTCTGGTTGGGTGGCTGGCTGGTTGGGTGGCTGTCTGTCTGGTTGGGTGGCTGGCTGGCTGGGTGGCTGGTTGGGTGACTGGCTGGTTGGCTGGTTGGGTGGGTGGCTGGCTGGCTGACTGGCTGGTTGGTTGGGTGGCTGGTTGGCTGGTTGGCTGGCTGGTTGGCTGGTTGGCTGGCTGGCTGGCTGGCTGGCTGGCTGGTTGGGTGGCTGGCTGGTTGGTTGGGTGGGTGGCTGGTTGGGTGGCTGTCTGTCTGGTTGGGTGGCTGGCTATCTGGTTGGCTGGCTGGCTGGCTGGGTGGCTGGTTGGGTGACTGGCTGGTTGGCTGGTTGGGTGGGTGGCTGGCTGGCTGACTGGCTGGCTGGTTGGGTGGCTGGTTGGCTGGTTGGCTGGTTGGCTGGTTGGCTGGCTGGCTGTCTGGCTGGCTGGCTGGTTGGTTGGGTGGCTGGCTGTCTGGTTAGATGGCTGGCTGGCTGGCTGGTTGGGTGGCTGGCTGTCTGGTTGGATGGCTGGCTGGTTGGTTGGCTGGTTGGGTGGCTGGCTGGCTGGCTGGTTGGGTGGCTGGCTGGCTGTCTGGTTGGGTGGCTGGCTGGTTGGCTGGTTTCGTGGCTGGCTAGCTGGCTGCTGCTGGTTCATGGATGGGAGGACGAGACACTGCAGTACTGCTGCATTAATATGCACAGCTACTGGAGGAGATGAACGAACGATGATCTCTCTCTTTCACACGTAATCTCTCTCTGCCTCTCTCTCTCTCTTGCGCTCTCTATCTTTTTCTCTCTCTCTCTCTCTCTCACACACATTTTCTCTCTTTCTCACTCTGTATCTCTCTCTCTCTCTGTATCTTTCTCTCTCTCTCTCTCAATTCAATTCAAGGGGCTTTATTGGTATGGGAAACGTGTTAACATTGCCAATGCAAGTGAGGTAGATAATATGCAAAAGTGAAATAAACAATCAAAATTAACAGTAAACATTACACATACAGAAGTTTCAAAACAATAAAGACATTACAAATGTCATATTATGTATATATTTGCTGATACCTGCCTACAGACAAAAACTAAAAAAAGAAGCTCCCACGCTGAGGTCTGTCCAACGCTGGTCCGACCAAGCTGACTCCACACTCCAAGACTGCTTCCATCACGTGGACTGGGACATGTTTTGTATTGCGTCAGATAACAACATTGACGAATACGCTGATTCGGTGTGCGAGTTCATTAGAACGTGCGTTGAAGATGTCGTTCCCATAGCAACGATTAAAACATTCCCTAACCAGAAACCGTGGATTGATGGCAGCATTCGCGTGAAACTGAAAGCGCGAACCACTGCTTTCAATCAGGGCAAGGTGTCTGGTAACATGACTGAATACAAACAGTGCAGCTATTCCCTCCGTAAGGCTATCAAACAAGCTAAGCGTCAGTACAGAGACAAAGTAGAATCTCAATTCAACGGCTCAGACACAAGAGGTATGTGGCAGGGTCTACAGTCAATCACGGACTACAGGAAGAAATCCAGCCCAGTCACGGACCAGGATGTCTTGCTCCCAGGCAGACTAAATAACTTTTTTGCCCGCTTTGAGGACAATACAGTGCCACTGACACTGCCTGCAACGGAAAAATGCGGTCTCTCCTTCACTGCAGCCGAGGTGAGTAAAACATTTAAACGTGTTAACCCTCGCAAGGCTGCAGGCCCAGACGGCATCCCCAGCCGCGCCCACAGAGCATGCGCAGACCAGCTGGCTGGTGTGTTTACGGACATATTCAATCAATCCCTATACCAGTCTGCTGTTCCCACATGCTTCAAGAGGGCCACCATTGTTCCTGTTCCTAAGAAAGCTAAGGTAACTGAGCTAAACGACTACCGCCCCGTAGCACTCACTTCCGTCATCATGAAGTCCTTTGAGAGACTAGTCAAGGACCATATCACCTCCACCCTACCTGACACCCTAGACCCACTCCAATTTGCTTACCGCCCAAATAGGTCCACAGACGATGCAATCTCAACCACACTGCACACTGCCCTAACCCATCTGGACAAGAGGAATACCTATGTGAGAATGCTGTTCATCGACTACAGCTCGGCATTCAACACCATAGTACCCTCCAAGCTCGTCATCAAGCTCGAGACCCTGGGTCTCGACCCCGCCCTGTGCAACTGGGTACTGGACCTCCTGACGGGCCGCCCCCAGGTGGTGAGGGTAGGTAACAACATCTCCTCCCCGCTGATCCTCAACACTGGGGCCCCACAAGGGTGCGTTCTGAGCCCTCTCCTGTACTCCCTGTTCACCCACGACTGCGTGGCCACGCACGCCTCCAACTCAATCATCAAGTTTGCGGACGACACAACAGTGGTAGTCTTGATTACCAACAACGACGAGACGGCCTACAGGGAGGAGGTGAGGGCCCTCAGAGTGTGGTGTCAGGAAAATAACCTCACACTCAATGTCAACAAAACTAAGGAGATGATTGTGGACTTCAGGAAACAGCAGAGGGAGCACCCCCCTATCCACATCGATGGAACAGTAGTGGAGAGAGTAGCAAGTTTTAAGTTCCTCGGCATACACATCACAGACAAACTGAATTGGTCCACTCACACAGACAGCATCGTGAAGAAGGCGCAGCAGCGCCTCTTCAACCTCAGGAGGCTAAAGAAATTTGGCTTGTCACCAAAAGCACTCACAAACTTCTACAGATGCACAATCGAGAGCATCCTGGCGGGCTGTATCACCGCCTGGTACGGCAACTGCTCCGCCCTCAACCGTAAGGCTCTCCAGAGGGTAGTGAGGTCTACACAACGCATCACCGGGGGCAAACTACCTGCCCTCCAGGACACCTACACCACCCGATGTTACAGGAAGGCCATAAAGATCATCAAGGACATCAACCACCCGAGCCACTGCCTATTTACGCCGCTATCATCCAGAAGGCGAGGTCAGTACAGGTGCATCAAAGCTGGGACCGAGAGACTGAAAAACAGCTTCTATCTCAAGGCCATCAGACTGTTAAACAGCCACCACTAACATTGAGTAGCTGCTGCCAACACACTGACACTGACTCAACTCCAGCCACTTTAATAATGGGAATTGATGGGAAATGTAAATATATCACTAGCCACTTTAAACAATGCTACCTTATATAATGTTACTTACCCTACATTATTCATCTCATATGCATACGTATATACTGTACTCTATATCATCGACTGCATCCTTATGTAATACATGTATCAATAGCCACTTTAACTATGCCACTTTGTTTACATACTCATCTCATATGTATATACTGTACTCGATACCATCTACTGTATCTTGCCTATGCTGCTCTGCACCATCACTCATTCATATATCCTTATGTACATATTCTTTATCCCCTTACACTGTGTATAAGACAGCAGTTTAGGAATTGTTAGTTAGATTACTTGTTGGTTATTACTGCATTGTCGGAACTAGAAGCACAAGCATTTCGCTTCACTCGCATTAACATCTGCTAACCATGTGTATGTGATAAATAAAATTTGATTTGATTTGATATGGTGTTGTAAAAATGTACAATGTACAAATGGTTAGAGTACACAAGGGATAATAAATTAGCACAAATATGTGTTGTATTTACAATGGTGTTTGTTCTTCACTGGTTGCCCTTTTCTTGTGGCAACAGGTCACAAATCTTGCTGCTATGATGGCACACTGTGGAATTTCACCCAGTAGATATGGGAGTTTATCAAAATTGGATTTGTTTTCGAATTCTTTGTGGATCTGTGTAATCTGAGGGAAATATGTGTCTCTAATATGGTCATACATTGGGCAGGAGGTTAGGAAGTGCAGCTCAGTTTCCACCTCATTTTGTGGGCAGTGAGCACATAGCCTGTCTTCTCTTGAGAGCCATGTCTGCCTACGGCGGCCTTTCTCAATAGCAAGGCTATGCTCACTGAGTCTGTACATAGTCAAAGCTTTCCTTAATTTTGGGTCAGTCACAGTGGTCAGGTATTGTGCCGCTGTGTACTCTCTGTGTAGGGCCAAATAGCATTCTAGTTTGCTCTGTTTTTTTGTTAATTCTTTCCAATGTGTCAAGTAATTATCTTTTTGTTTTCTCTCCCTCTCTCTCTCTCTCTCTCTCTATCTCTCTCTGCCTCCCCCTCTCTCTCTCTCTCTCTCTGCCCCCTCTCTCTCTCTCTCTCTGTATCTCTCTCTCTCTCTCTCTCTCTCTCTCTCTCTCTCTCGCTGTCTTGTAATAGAAATACACAATCAGGTGCATATATACTGTGAGGACATGATATGGTTGTCTCTTTATGTCTTTATCTCTTACTGTAGCTACACACTCCAGTATACATGCACCACAATACTCTGACCTACGCACCACTCAGGGGTAGTGGCGTCATACCTAAGACAACCACCCACTAGACTGAGGGAACTACCTAGAACATCACCTGGCAGTGAACATGATGACCACAATGCAACAATATCCTGAGACATGACCTCTCTTGAGTATGTGTGTGTATAATAATAATAATCTTAATGTGTGTGTGTGTGTGTGTGTGTGTGTGTGTGTGTGTGTGTGTGTGTGTGTGTGTGTGTGTGTGTGTGTGTGTGTGTGTGTGTGTGTGTGTGTGTGTGTGCGTGTGCTGATAGGAAACAGAGATATTGCAGAGTTGAATTAGTATGACGACAGTGCTGAAGGCAGAAAAGGTTTTTCATTTCGTCTTTCCCATCCACTGGATTAATTACTGACTGGCTTTGGGTGAAATATGATAATGGCTTGTCAAATTAGCAAAGGTTGATCCAGCACAGTGTGTAAACTTACTCAGAAACGGTAAGATGACATTTCAGTGGCTATATATCCTCCGTGGGGGATTAAGGAGGCTGACAGGTTGGCTAACATCAGCAGGAGAAAGCCAGAGGAAAGGCCTTCATGCTGAAACAGACTGGAATCACTGAAATGGACTTCAATGGAAGAGACTGTGGTCTATGTTTAACCTATTGCAGATAAAGGTGAACAACACTACAGGTTCACTCAAATATTGTCAATAAGAATGATTTATTTTTGCCTCCCTAGTGGCGCAGTGGTCTAAGGAACTGCATCGCAGCGCAAGCTGTGCCACCAGAGACTCTGGGTTCACGCCCAGGCTCTGTTGCAGCCGGCCGCGACCGGGAGGTCCGTGGGGCGACGCACAATTGGCTTAGTGTCGTCCGGGTTAGGGAGGGTTTGGCCGGTAGGAATATCCTTGTCTCATCGTGCACCAGTGACTCCTGTGGCGGGCCGGGTGCAGTGCACTGTGTTTCCTCCGACTCATTGTTGCGGCTGGCTTCCGGGTTGGATGCGCGCTGTTTTACGAAGCAGTGCGGCTTGGTTGGGTTGTGTTTCGGAGGACGCATGGCTTTCAACCTTTGGGTTAGGGTTAGCCCGTACGGGAGTTGTAGCGATGAGACAAGATAGTAATTACTAACAATTGATACCACGAAAAGGGGGTCAAATTTATTATAAAAAATAATTACTTATTTTTTATTTTCGGGCATAGAAATGCATGGCAATTCAGCTATTGGTACCTGTGTGACAAGGCCGTGCTTTTCTCCTTTACCAAAATTTTGTTTTGTTGATGATAATGAAAAATATTATACTATACTGTCTGAATGACACAGTGTCATCCTTTCACGGCTCAACAGGGGAAATTGGGTTTCTGTTCAATTGGAGTCCATTTGAAGTCATTAAAATGCGCCTTTTTTAAAGTCCTGAATGGAGTCAAGGACGTTGTCTGCGACAATAATTTGCTACAGTCTGCAATGACTAGAACTGAGGGGCCACATTATATTGGAAGCAGCACTGCTCTGTCTGTTTCTGTGCGGTAATGACCCAAGATGACTCTGAGATAAATATATTATAATGACCCAAGATGGCACTGAGATAAATATATTACAATGACCCAAGATGGCACTGAGATGAATATATTATAATGACCCAAGATGGCACTGAGATTAATATATTATAATGACCCAAGATGGCACTGAGATAAATATATTACAATGACCCAAGATGGCACTGAGATAAATATATTATAATGACCCAAGATGGCACTGAGATAAATATATTATAATGACCCAAGATGGCACTGAGATAAATATATTATAATGACCCAAGATGGCACTGAGATAAATATATTATAATGACCCAAGATGGCACTGAGATTAATATATTATAATGACCCAAGATGGCACTGAGATAAATATATTATAATGACCCAAGATGGCACTGAGATTAATATATTATAATGACCCAAGATGGCACTGAGGTGAATATATTATAATGACCCAAGATGGCACTGAGATAAATATATTATAATGACCCAAGATGGCACTGAGATAAATATATTATAATGACCCAAGATGGCACTGAGATTAATATATTATAATGACCCAAGATGGCACTGAGATAAATATATTACAATGACCCAAGATGGCACTGAGATAAATATATTATAATGACCCAAGATGGCACTGAGATTAATATATTATAATGACCCAAGATGGCACTGAGATAAATATATTATAATGACCCAAGATGGCACTGAGAAATATATTACAATGACCCAAGATGGCACTGAGATAAATATATTATAATGATCCAAGATGGCACTGAGGTGAATATATTATAATGACCCAAGATGGCACTGAGGTGAATATATTATAATGACCCAAGATGGCACTGAGATAAATATATTATAATGACCCAAGATGGCACTGAGATAAATATATTATAATGACCCAAGATGGCACTGAGATTAATATATTATAATGACCCAAGATGGCACTGAGATAAATATATTACAATGACCCAAGATGGCACTGAGATAAATATATTATAATGACCCAAGATGGCACTGAGATAAATATATTATAATGACCCAAGATGGCACTGAGATAAATATATTATAATGACCCAAGATGGCACTGAGATTAATATATTATAATGACCCAAGATGGCACTGAGATAAATATATTACAATGACCCAAGATGGCACTGAGATAAATATATTATAATGACCCAAGATGGCACTGAGATAAATATATTATAATGACCCAAGATGGCACTGAGATAAATATATTATAATGACCCAAGATGGCACTGAGATAAATATATTATAATGACCCAAGATGGCACTGAGATTAATATATTATAATGACCCAAGATGGCACTGAGGTGAATATATTATAATGACCCAAGATGGCACAGAGATAAATATATTATAATGACCCAAGATGGCACTGAGATAAATATATTATAATGACCCAAGATGGCACTGAGATGAATATATTATAATGACCCAAGTTGGCACTGAGATGAATATATTATAATGACCCAAGATGGCACTGAGATTAATATATTATAATGACCCAAGATGGCACTGAGATAAATATATTATAATGACCCAAGATGGCACTGAGGTGAATATATTATAATGACCCAAGATGGCACTGAGATAAATATATTATAATGATCCAAGATGGCACTGAGGTGAATATATTATAATGACCCAAGATGGCACTGAGATTAATATATTATAATGACCCAAGATGGCACTGAGGTGAATATATTATAATGACCCAAGATGGCACTGAGGTGAATATATTATAATGACCCAAGATGGCACTGAGATAAATATATTATAATGACCCAAGATGGCACTGAGATAAATATATTATAATGACCCAAGATGGCACTGAGATTAATATATTATAATGACCCAAGATGGCACTGAGATAAATATATTACAATGACCCAAGATGGCACTGAGATAAATATATTATAATGACCCAAGATGGCACTGAGATAAATATATTATAATGACCCAAGATGGCACTGAGATAAATATATTATAATGACCCAAGATGGCACTGAGATTAATATATTATAATGACCCAAGATGGCACTGAGATAAATATATTACAATGACCCAAGATGGCACTGAGATAAATATATTATAATGACCCAAGATGGCACTGAGATAAATATATTATAATGACCCAAGATGGCACTAAATATATTATAATGAGATAAATATATTATAATGACCCAAGATGGCACTGAGATAAATATATTATAATGACCCAAGATGGCACTGAGATTAATATATTATAATGACCCAAGATGGCACTGAGGTGAATATATTATAATGACCCAAGATGGCACAGAGATAAATATATTATAATGACCCAAGATGGCACTGAGATAAATATATTATAATGACCCAAGATGGCACTGAGATGAATATATTATAATGACCCAAGTTGGCACTGAGATAAATATATTATAATGACCCAAGATGGCACTGAGGTGAATATATTATAATGACCCAAGATGGCACTGAGATAAATATATTATAATGATCCAAGATGGCACTGAGGTGAATATATTATAATGACCCAAGATGGCACTGAGATTAATATATTATAATGACCCAAGATGGCACTGAGATAAATATATTATAATGACCCAAGATGGCACTGAGATAAATATATTATAATGACCCAAGATGGCACTGAGATAAATATATTATAATGACCCAAGATGGCACTGAGATGAATATATTATAATGACCCAAGATGGCACTGAGATTAATATATTATAATGACCCAAGATGGCACTGAGATTAATATATTATAATGACCCAAGATGGCACTGAGATAAATATATTATAATGACCCAAGGTGGCACTGAGATAAATATATTATAATGACTCAAGATGGCACTGAGGTGAATATATTATAATGACCCAAGATGGCACTGAGATAAATATATTATATTGACCCAAGATGGCACTGAGATAAATATATTATAATGACCCAAGATTGCACTGAGATGAATATATTATAATGACTCAAGATGGCACTGAGGTGAATATATTATAATGACCCAAGATGGCACTGAGATAAATATATTATAATGACCCAAGATGGCACTGAGATAAATATATTATAATGACCCAAGATGGCACTGAGATAAATATATTATAATGACCCAAGATGGCACTGAGATAAATATATTATAATGACCCAAGATGGCATTGAGATGAATATATTATGATGATCCAAGATGGCACTGAGATAAATATATTATAATGATCCAAGATGGCACTGAGATAAATATATTATAATGACCCAAGATGGCACTGAGATAAATATATTATAATGATCCAAGATGGCACTGAGGTGAATATATTATAATGACCCAAGATGGCACTGAGATTAATATATTATAATGACCTAAGATGGCACTGAGATAAATATATTATAATGACCCAAGATGGCACTGAGATAAATATATTATAATGATCCAAGATGGCACTGAGGTGAATATATTATAATGACCCAAGATGGCACTGAGATAAATATATTATAATGACCCAAGATGGCACTGAGATAAATATATTATAATGACCCAAGGTGGCACTGAGATAAATATATTATAATGACCCAAGATGGCACTGAGATTAATATATTATAATGACCCAAGATGGCACTGAGATTGTAACGCTCCGGGTGTCGTGGGTGTTGAGTCAGACGCAGGAAACAGAGAGTGCAATGCTGTGCTCGTTAATCCACTAATGCAATACTGGTTGCTCAAAACCAAAATGCCCCAAACACGAGGGACGAAAATAGTACAGCAGAATGCACAACCAGGAACAAACACGTTCCTCTACTACATAACCGAAGGTCACAATAATTAATCCCGCACAAAGAAACAGGCGGGCCGGCTGTCTAATAAAGCCCAACTAATGATTCACTAACAGGTGCTAACAATAAACATACAAGGAGGGGGAGGAAAGGCAATCAGTGGCAGCTAATAGGCCGGTGACAACGACAGCCGAGCACCACCCGAACGGGAAGGGAAGCCACCCTCGGTCGGACTCGTGACAGTCCCCCCCCCCTGACGCGCGGCTTCCGCAGCGCACCAACACCGGCCTCGAGGTCGCCCCGGAGGACGAGGTGCAGGGCGATCCGGGTGGAGGCGATGGAAATCCCTCAACATTGACGGATCCAAGATGTCCCCCACCGGTACCCAGCACCTCTCCTCCGGACCATACCCCTCCATACTGCAGGCCCCTCACCCGGAGTCTTGAGTCCAGAATGGCCCGTATCATATACGCCGGGGACCCCTCGATGTCCAGCGGGGGGAGGGACCTCCGGCACCTCACTGTCCTGCAGGGGACCAGCTACCACCAGCCTATGGAGAGACACATGAAACGAGGGGTTAATACGATAATAGGAAGGGAGTTGTAATCGATAACACACCTCGTTTATTCTCCTCAGGACTTTAAAGGGCCCTACAAACTGCGGACCCAGCGTCCGGCAGGGTTTCGGGTGGAGAGCCAGACCCTGTCACCCGGTACAAACACGGGGGCCTCACTGCGGTGACGGTCAGCACTCCTCTTCTGCCGTCCACTCGCTTGTTTGAGGGATTCCTGGACGGCCCTCTAGGTCTCCTTGGAGCGCTGTACCCATTCCTCTACCGCAGGAGCTTCGGTCTGGCTCGGATGCCATGGTGCCAGGACCGGCTGGTACCCCAACACACACTGAAAAGGGGACACATTAGTAGAGGAGTGGCGTAGTGAGTTCTGGGCCATTTCAGCCCAGGGAATGTAACGTGCCCACTCCCCTGGCCGATCCTGGCAATACGACCGCAGAAACCTACCCACCTCCTGGTTCACTCTCTCCACCTGCCCATTACTCTTGGGGTGATAACCGGAGGTCAGGCTGACAGAGACCCCCAAACGCTCCATGAAAGCCCTCCATACTCGGGAACGTGAATTGGGGGCCCCAATCAGAAACGATGTCCTCCGGCAACCCGTAGTGCCGATAGATGTGGGTGAATAATGCCTCCGCAGTCTGTAGCGCTGTAGGGATACCGGGCAACTGGAGGAGACGGCAGGACTTAGAGAACCGATCCACAATCACTGGAACCGTGGTGTTCCCCTGAGACGGGGGAAGATCGGTCAGGAAATCTATGGATAGATATGACCATGGCCGTTATGGAACGGGGAGGGGTTGTAACTTCCCTCTAGGAATGTGCCTAGGAGCCTTACTCTGGGCGCACACCGAACAGGAGGAGACATAAACCTTAATGTCCTTAGCCAAGGTAGGCCACCAATACCTCCCCCGAAGGCTCCCCACTGTCCTCGTCACCCCAGGGTGACCCGAGGAGGGTAGGACGTGAGCCCACCGAATCAGTTGGTCCCGAACACCAAGTGGCACGTACTTTCGCCCCGCCGGACACTAAGGAGGCGCAGGTTCCGCCCGTAACGCCCGCTCAATGGCCGAGTCCACCTCCCATACCACTGGTGCTACCAGCCTTGAGGCGGGAAGGATGGAAGTAGGTTCGGTGGACCTATCCACCGCGTCGTAAAGGCGGGACAGTGCGTCAGCCTTTACGATCTGGGAGCCCAGTCTATAAGACAATGTAAACCGGAACCAGGTGAAGAACATGGCCCACCTTGCCTGACGTGGGTTAAGTCTCCTAGCTGCCCAAATATACTCCAGATTCTGGTGGTCGGTCCAGATGAGAAAGGGGTGCTTAGCCCCCTCAAGCCAGTGTCTCCACACCTGCAAAGCTCTGACCACCGCTAACAACTCCCGGTCCCCCACATCATATAGTTACGCTCCGCTGGGCTGAGCTTCCTTGAGAAGAAAGCGCAGGGGCAGAGTTTTGGTGGCGTACCCGAGTGCTGTGATAGCACGGCACCCACCCCAGCCTCAGAGTCGTCCACCTCCTCTATGAATGCTAGAGAGGGGTCCGGATGCGCCAACACGGGTGCATCCGTGAACAGCACCTTCAACTTGTTGAAAGCTCCGTCCGCCTCTGCTGACCACTGTAACCGCACTGGGCCCCCCTTCAGCAGTGAGGTAATGAGAGCCGCTACCTGGCCAAACCCCGGATAAACCTCCGGTAGGAGTTTGCAAAACCCAAAAACCGCTGCACCTCTTTTACCGTGGTCGGAGTCGGCCAATTACGCACGGCCCTAATGCTGTCACACTCCATCACCACCCCCGAGGTGGAAATGCGATAACCCAGGAAGGAGACGGCTCGTTTAGAGAACACGCATTTCTCAGCCTTGACATATAGGTCATGCTCCAGCAGTCTACCAAGCACCTTGCGTACCAGAGACACATGCGCGGTGTGGCAGAGTAGATCAAAATCTCATCGATATAATCAACCACTCCCTGCCCGCACAGGTCCCTGAAAATCTCGTCTACAAAGGATTGAAAAACGGTTGGAGCATTCTTTAACCCATACGGCATGACGAGGTACTCATAGTGGCCCGATGTGGTACTAAATGCGGTTTTCCACTCGTCTCCCTTCCGAATACGCACCAGACTATACGTGCTCCTGAAATCCAATTTTGTGAAGAACTGCGCTCCGTGAAATGATTCCACCGCCATAGCGATGAGAGGTAGAAGGTAACTATACCCCACTGTGATGGCGTTTAGACCTCTATAATAAATACACGGACCCAAACCTCCCTCCTTTTTCTTCACAAAAAGAAACTCGAGGAGACAGGTGAGATGGAGGGCCGAATGTACCCCTGTCCCAGCGACTCCGTGACATATGTCTCCATCGCCAACATCTCCTCCTTGGATAATGGGTACACATGACTCTTGGGAAGCTCAGTGTTTCCCTGGAGATCTATCGTACAATCCCTTCCCGGCCGATAAGGTGGTAATTTAGTCGCTTTCACTTTACTGAAAGCGATTGCCAAATCAGCATACTTGGGGGGAATGCACACCGTGGAACCCTGGTCTGGACTTTCCACCGACATGGCACCGATGGAAACTCCCAAACACCTTTTAGAACACTCCTCTGACCACCCCTGGAGAACCCCCTGTCTCCAAGAAATTTTAGGATTGTGCCGGGCCAGCTAGGGAATTCTTAGCACCACTGGAAACGCAGGCAAATCAATAATATAAAGACTGATACGCTCCCTATGATTCCCCTGCGTCACCATGTCCAGTGGAACCGTGGTCTCCCTGACCATCCCTGACCCTAATGGCCTGGCTATCTAGGGAGTGCACGGGAAAAGGAGAATCTATCGGCACCAGCGGAACCCCTAACTTAAGGGCGAGTCCGCGATCCATAAAGTCCCCAGCTGCGCCTGAATCGACTAGCGCCCTATGCTGGGAAGAGGGAAAAAAGTGAAGGAAAAAAGTTAAGACAAACATGTGGCCAACAGGGGGTTCTGGGTGAGTTTGATGCTGGCTCACCTGGGGTGTTCGAGAAGCGTTCCGCCTGCCATCTCTACTCCCAGACGGACCTCCCCAGCACCGATCGGCCGTGTGTCCTCTCCGACCACAGTTGGTGCAGGGAAGGCCTCCTCCTCCGGTACCCCTCGGCACGGCCCCTCCCAACTCCATCAGAATGAGAGTGGAGGGGCTGGGTGGTGGAGCACATAGGACCCTCTCAGAACGCCCGCAGGCAGCCAGTAGATTAGCTCATCCAGGGAAAGAGCGGTATCCCGACACACTAGCTCCCTGCGGACATCCTCCCGGAGACTACACCTGTAGTGGTCAATAAGGGCCCTGTCGTTCCACCCAGATCCTGCTGCCAAAGTCCGGAACTCCAGCGCGTAATCCTTGGTTCTTCTCCTGCCTGAGATGAAATAGTCGTTCTCCCACCGCTCGGCCCTCTGGAGGGTGATCAAACACGGCATGGAAGCGGCGGGAAAACTCTGGGTAGTGCTCCTTCGCTGAGTCTGGGCCATTCCAGACTGCGTTCGCCCACTCCAGAGCATGACCCATGAGGCAGGAAATGAGAACACTCACCCTCTCCTCTCCCGAGGGAGTGGGTCTGACGGTGGCCAGGTATAGCTCCAGTTGGAGTAAAAACCTCTGGCAACCCGCCGCCGTTCCATCATAAGCCCTCGGGAGCGTCAGACGGAGGGTGTTGGAGTCGGGAGATGGGGAGTCCGGAGCCGGGGGTGCTGAAGGTGGAGAGAGGAGACTCCTCTCCCATCAGTCCATTCTCTCCATCATTTGATCCATCGCCGATCCGATCCGATAGAGGACGGTGGTGTGGTGGAGAACCCTTTCCTCCATCGATGGGAGAGGGTTGGCTGCTGCTGCTGCTGACTCCATTCAATATGGTGCGGGTTTCTGTAACGCTCCGGGTGTCGTGGGTGTGGAGTCAGACGCAGGAAACAGAGAGTGCGATGCTGTGCTCTTTAATCCACTAATGCAATACTGGTTGCTCAAAACCAAAATGCCCCAAACACGGGGGACAAAAATAGTACAGCAGAATGCACGACCAGGAGCAAACACGTTCCTCTACTACATAACCAAAGGTCACAATAATTAATCCCGCACAAAGAAAAAGGCGGGCCGGCTGTCTAATAAAGCCCAACTAATGATTCACTAACAGGTGCTAACAATAAACATACAAGGAGGGGGAGGAAAGACAATCAGTGGCAGCTAATAGGCCGGTGATGACGACAGCCGAGCACCACCCGAACGGGAAGGGAAGCCACCCTCGGTCGGACTCGTGACAGGGGTGAATATATTATAATGACCCTTGCCGACGTACTACAGAGACAACGTTCCTTACTGTATCTTGATCTGATTCCAAACTCTTTATGCATATGAGGGGAATGTTGGTATGTATTTTTGCTTGGTGGGGGCTGGCTGTGTTGTAGAAAGCAGCTCCCATCTCCTGCACCAGCCTAGCCAACTTCATTATGCAGTCCTGCCTTGCTGAGGGTGCAATTACTTAATGAGAGCTGTTTTAAATAGCTCTGAAACAAATACATCAATTTCCTTCCTCATCCCAACCTGCATGGATATGCCTATAGCTCATTTCTAATTTCAGCAGGAAAGCATTGTGTTTGTTAAATCCACTTTGTAACTTGGCTCATACAGTTGTACTAAAATGCGTTTTGAAGCTAATGGAGATTTTGTAAATGCGGCAAGTACACTATTTGACAAAGGCAATGGTTTGAGGTGTGTTTTCTTAAGCAGCTGCCAGCCTCACTCTGAGTGGCATTCATTGGCATTCGTCCTGTTGTCTGCCTTGTTGCTGTTTGGGAACATTGTGAAGTTGCCTCAATAAGTGGCGCAGAGGCAACAACAACAATCGTCCCTGCCTGTTCTGCCCCTGCAACATGATCAATGACTATATCCCCTGGTAATTCACTCCTCTCATCCCTCCATATGAAAGCCCCCTCCTCTAGTATGACTCCCATTGGTGCAGGAGCTCTCCTGCTTCCCAGCCCACCGTCCACTTTAAGTAGTAAAGCCTAATAAATTAATTATATGCAAATGTCAGTAACATTTTGCCAAGATTTGCTTTTAAATGTTCCTTCCTTTTTTCTTTGTGTTTTTCTTCTTCTTTCTCTAGGTGGGTTTTATTGGAAACTCAATTTGCATTGAGGCTCTAATTCACTGACATGGTGAATATACTATAACAGTTCTTTTGTTATTATTTCTCAAGCACTGCAGAGCTCTAACTCCCACTCCCACTCCCACTCCCACTCCCACTCCCACTCCAGCGTGGATTATTTTGGAGAGGAGAGGACAGGAGCGCCATGGTTGTTATGAGTTACGGCGTTACCAGCGAGCAGCGGGCCGGCTGCTAATTGCAGCGAACAAGATGGCTTGATTTAAATCAATGAAATGAGTGAATCGTTAATGGGTAGTCTGTCGGGGGAGGAGGGATTTGGGTGTGCGTGTGTGCGTGGCGCTGGGCTGATGGCGGTGTGGTGGCGGGCGGTGGAGGGTTTTTTGAGCCCTGGACTGGTTCAATAATAATAATACAGCCAGTATGTTAGCGTCATGTGTGGCTGATGATGACAACAGGCCAGCCAGTCAAAGTGGGTGACCTAAATAGAGAAGTTGTGGAAGTATGAATCATTTTTAATATCCAAAGTTGCTGGACATGCAGCTGAGGCTGGGCCTAAACTGTTTTATTGATGCTGGTCATCGACGGTTTATCAAACATCTAACCAGTTTTTGCATTGTTATATCAGTCATCGACCATCACTTACATTGATATCTGCTATCCTCCCTAGCGTAGCCTACAGGAAAAGACATAGACAGAACTTCAAACACTTAACCATGAAAAAGGAATTTATAAGAATGCTATAATTACAGAAGTTGTTTGCTCACTGTGAAATTAGTATCCAACTAGTCGGTGACAACTATGTAGAGTTTGGAGTTTGTGACAGCAACTATCTGAGCTTATTACAGTACTGTAGACTCCATGACCTGGCATTTCCTATGATCTTCTATGTAGAAGAACCCCTTACCTTCGTACGACTCTTGGCTTGTGAGCATCACAGGTTAAATGTGCATGTTTGCGAGAGTCTTAGCTTCTCATATATATCCCATAATAGTTGGTAGCTCAAACCGTGTGGACTTTACAGACATTTTTGTGAGAGAAACCGCACTTGTCTCACAGACAGTGCTCTAGCACAGACAAACGGTTGGTGTCAGCGGATGCAGAGGAAATGAACAAGTCCACGATGTTTAACAGGGGTCAAAGTCCAAAACCCGCCAGCATCACGGTGGGACTGTACCCTTCCAGAGATTCCCTCAGCTCTCCTGCTCCTCTGGTGACCAGCTCTCTGTCTGATGGCTGTCACATTGAATAAGCAGACCGCATCATATCCACACTAGTTTGTAATTGAATTGTAGCTCTAATCAGTGTGCAGCAGCTAGTTTAGGTTGCAGTGGTTGACAGTAATGTTCTCTAATGGCTCAGTGGCTCTCTGTAAAGTTCCAGGCCACTGCTTTCCCTGGCTGTGTTGTGCTGTAGTGTGTAGACTTCTCACCATGTGGTCGGATGTGAGCCACATGGAGCTGCACAACGTAAAACGTATTAGCCGTTATCTCCAACTCTGTGCTCGAAATGAATTGTTAACACTCCCAAAAAATGATCACCACTGTTGTATCATGTCCTCACTCAATCCACCAGCCTTTTGAAATGTGGTTTTATTCCTGGTTTTGAAGTGATAGTAGCGCCCTTCCTTGAAGTACACATTCATCATATAATCATTTCTAGACTGAAGACCTTACTGCTGCTGTTTCCTTGGGTTACAAATACGGCTCTACCTCCTTCCCTTCTCTCTCTCTCTCAATTCAATTCAATTCAATTCAAGGGACTTTATTGGCATGGGAAACATGTGTTAACATTGCCAAAGCAAGTAAGGTATATAATATATAAAGTGAAATAAACAATAACAATTAACAGTAGACATCACACATACAGAAGTTTCAAAACAATAAAGACATTACAAATGTCGTATTATATATATATATACAGTGTTTTTACAATGTGCAAATGATAAAATAAATAAGCATAGATATGGGTTGTATTTACAATGGTGCGTGTTCTTCACTGGTTGCCCTTTTCTCGTGGCAACAGGTCACAAATCTTGCTGCTCTGATGGCACACCGTGGAATTTCACCCAGTAGATATGGGAGTTTTTCAAAATTGGATTTGTTTTCGAATTCTTTGTGGATCTGTGTAAACTGAGGGAAATATGTCTCTCTAATATGGTCATACATTGGGCAGGAGGTTAGGAAGTGCAGCTCAGTTTCCACCTCATTTTGTGGGCAGTGAGCACATAGCCTGTCTTCTCTTGAGAGCCATGTTTGCCTACGGTGGCCTTTCTCAATAGCAAGGCTATGCTCGCTGAGTCTGTACATAGTCAAAGCTTTCCTTAATTTTGGGTCAGTCACAGTGGTCAGGTATTCTGCCGCTGTGTACTCTCTGTGTAGGGCCAAATAGCATTCTAGTTTGCTCTGTTTTTTTGTTAATTCTTTCCAATGTATCAAGTAATTATCTTTTTGTTTTCTCGTGATTTGGTTGGGTCTAATTGTGCTGCTGTCATGGGGCTCTGTAGGGTGTTTGTGAACAGAGCCCCAGGACCAGCTTGCTTAGGGGACTCTTCTCCAGGTTCATCTCTCTGTAGGTGATGGCTTTGTTGTGGAAGGTTTGGGAATCACTTCCTTTTAGGTGGTTATAGAATTTAACAGCTCTTTTCTGGATTTTGATAATTAGTGGGTATCGGCCTAATTCTGCTCTGCATGCATTATTTGGTGTTCTACGTTGTACACTGAGGATATTTTTGCAGAATTCTGCGTGCAGAGTCTCAATTTGGTGTTTGTCCCATTTTGTGAAGTCTTGGTTGGTGAGCGGACCCCAGACCTCACAACCATAAAGGGCAATGGGCTCTATGACTGATTCAAGTATTTTTAGCCAAATCCTAATTGGTATGTTGAAATGTATGTTCCTTTTGATGGCATAGAATGCCCTTCTTGCCTTGTCTCTCAGATCGTTCACAGCTTTGTGGAAGTTACCTGTGGCGCTGATGTTTAGGCCAAGGTATGTATAGTTTTCTGTGTGCTCTAGGGCAACAGTGTCTTGATGGAATTTGTATTTGTGGTCCTGGTGACTGGACCTTTTTTTGGAACACCATTATTTTGGTCTTACTGAGATTTACTGTCAGGGCCCAGGTCTGACAGAATCTGTGCATAAGATCTAGGTGCTGCTGTAGGCCCTCCTTGGTTGGTGACAGAAGCACCAGATCATCAGCAAACAGCAGACATTTGACTTCAGATTCTAGTAGGGTGAGGCCGGGTGCTTTCTCTCTCTCTCCCTGTATCTCTATCTATCTCTCTCTCTGTATCTTTCTCTCTCTCTCTCTCCCTCTATCTCTCTCTATCTCTCTCTCTGTATCTTTCTCTCTCTCTCTCTGTATCTCTCCCTCTCTCTCTGTATCTTTCTCACTCTCTCTGTATCTCTCTCTCTCTCTGTATCTCTTTCTCTCTCTCTCTCTGTATCTTTCTCTCTCTCTCTCTCTCTCCCTGTATCTCCCTCTATCTCTCTCTCTGTATCTTTCTCTCTCTCTCTCTCTGTATCTTTCTCACTCTCTCTGTATCTCTCTCTCTGTATCTCTTTCTCTCTCTCTCTCTCTCTCTCTCTCTCTCGCTCTCTCTCTGTATCTTTCTCTCAATTCAATTCAATTCAAGGGCTTAATTGGCATGGGAAACATGTGTTAACATTGCCAAAGCAAGTGAGGTAGATAATATATAAAGTGAATATATAAAGTGAAATAAATAATAAAAATTAACAGTAAACATTACACATACACAAGTTTCAAAACAGTAAAGACATTACAAATGTCATATTATATATATATATACAGTGTTTTAACAATGTACAAATGGTAAAGGACACAAGATAAAATAAATAAGCATAAATATGGGTTGTATTTACAATGGTGTGTGTTCTTCACTGGTTGCCCTTTTCTCGTAGCAACAGGTCACAAATCTTGCTGCTGTGAAGGCACACTGTGGAATTTCACCCAGTAGATGTTGGAGTTCATCAAAATTTGATTTGTTTTCAAATTCTTTGTGGATCTGTGTAATCTAAGGGAAATATGTCTCTCTAATATGGTCATACATTGGGCAGGAGGTTAGGAAGTGCAGCTCAGTTTCCACCTCATTTTGTGGGCAGTGAGCACATAGCCTTCTCTTGAGAGCCATGTCTGCCTACGGCGGCCTTTCTCAATAGCAAGGCTATGCTCACTGAGTCTGTACATAGTCAAAGCTTTCCTTAAGTTTGGGTCCGTCATAATGGTCAGGTATTCTGCCACTATGTACTCTCTGTTTAGGGCCAAATAGCATTCTATTTTGCTCTGTTTTTTTGTTAATTCTTCCCAATTTGTCAAGTAATTATCTTTCTGTTTTCTCATGATTTGGTTGGGTCTAATTGTGCTGCTGACCTGGGGCTCTGTGGGGTGTGTTTGTGTTTGTGAACAGAGCCCCAGGACTAGCTTGCTTAGGGGACTCTTCTCCAGGTTCATCTCTCTGTAGGAGATGACTTTGTTATGGAAGGTTTCTCTCTCTCTCTCTGTATCTTTCTCTCTCTCTCTCTGTGTATCTCTCCCTCTCTCTCTCTCTCTCTCTCTCTCTCTCTCTCTCCCTCTCTCTGTATCTCTCTCTCTCTCTCTCTCTCTTTCTCCCTCTTTCTCTCTGTATCCCTCTCTCTCTCTCTCTGTATCTTTCTCTCTCTCTCTCTCTCTCTTTCTCCCTCTTTCTCTCTGTATCCCTCTCTCTCTCTCTGTATCTCTCTCTCTCTGTATCTTTCTCTCTCTCTCCCTCTCTCTCTCTCTCTGTATCTATCTCTCTGTGTATCTTTCTCTCTGTATCTCTCCCTCTCTCTGTGTGTGTATTTCTCTCTCTCTCTCTGTGTGTATCTCTCTCTCTCTCTCTCTCTCTGTATCTTTCTCTCTCAATTCAATTCAATTCAATTTTTGGCATGGGAAACACATGTTAACATTGTCAAAGCAAGTGAGGTAGATAATATAATAATATAAAAATGAACAGTGAACATTACACATACAGAAGATCCAAAAGAATAAAGACATTACAAATATCATATTATGTATATATACAGTGTTGTAACGATGTACAAATGGTTAAAGTACAAAAAGGAAAATAAAT
This sequence comes from Oncorhynchus masou masou, assembly GCF_036934945.1. NCBI lineage: Eukaryota > Metazoa > Chordata > Actinopteri > Salmoniformes > Salmonidae > Oncorhynchus > Oncorhynchus masou. The sequence continues at coordinate 82,043,386 of NC_088217.1, read as the reverse complement.
AAACATAAATATGGGTTGTATTTACAATGGTGTTTGTTATTCACTGGTTGACCTTTTCTTGTGGCAACAGGTCACAAATCTTGCTGCTGTGATGGCACACTGTGGTATTTCACCCAGTAGATATGGCAGTTTATCAAAATTGAGTTTGTTTTTGAATTCTTTGTGAATCTGTGTAGGGCCAAATAGCATTCTAGTTTGCTCAGTTTTTTTGAATGCCCTTCCAATGTGTCAAGTAATTATCTTTTTGTTTTCTCTTGATTTGGTTGGGTCTAATTGTGTTGCTGTCCTGGGGCTGTGGGCGGTGTTTTTGTGTTTGTGAACAGAGCCCCAGGACCAGCTTGCTTAGGTTCATCTCTCTATAGGTAATGGCTTTGTTATGGAAGATTTGGGAATCGCTTCCTTTTAGGTGGTTATAGAATTTAACAGCTATTTTCTGGATTTTGATAATTAGCGGGCATCTCTCTCTGTATCTCTCTATCGCACTCTGTATCTAGCCTTGGTTTCTCAAATGTTTGCCTCGCCTGGTTCACCAACTACTTCTCTGATAGAGTTCAGTGTGTCAAATCGGAGGGTCTGCTGTCCAAACCGCTGGCAGTCTCTATGGGGGTGCCACAGGGTTCAATTCTTGGACCGACTCTCTTCTCTGTATACATCAATGATGTCACTCTTGCTGCTGGTGAGTCTCTGATCCACCTCTACGCAGACAACACCATTCTGTATACTTCTGGCCCTTCTTTGGACACTGTGTTAACAACCCTCCAGGCAAGCTTCAATGCCATACAATTCTCCTTCCGTAGCCTCCAATTTCTCTTAAATAAGTAAAACTAAATGCATGCTCTCCAGCCGATCGCTGCCTGCACCTGCCCGCCTGTCCAACATCACTACTCTGGACGGCTCTGACTTAGAATACGTGGACAACTACAAATACCTAGGTGTCTAGTTAGACTGTAAACTCTCATTCCAGACCCACATCAAACATCTCCAATCCAAAGTTAAATCTAGAATTGGCTTCCTATTTCGCAACAAAGCATCCTTCACTCATGCTGCCAAACATACCCTTGTAAAACTGACCAATCCTCGACTTCGGCGATGTCACTTACAAAATAGCCTCCAATACCCTACTCAACAAATTGGATGCAGTCTATCACAGTGCAATCCGTTTTGTCACCAAAGCCCCATATACTACCCACCACAGTGACCTGTACGCTCTCGTTGGCTGGCCCTCGCTTCATACTCGTCGCCAAACCCACTGGCTCCAGGTCATCTACAAGACCCTGCTAGGT